>NW_028261395.1:5249136-5439136 GCF_051295495.1 Thamnophis sirtalis | reverse complement strand
CCCTTACTTGTCCCAGCTTCTGCCAACCTAGCACCTCGAAAGCATGTAAAAATAACCTAGAAAAATAGGAATCACCTTGATGGGAAAGTAATAGCGTTCACCTTTGAGCCAAGGTGGCGCAGTGGTTAAATGCAGCACTGCAGGCTACTGCTAGATCAGCAGGTCAGCGGTTCAAATCTCACCGGCTCAGGGTTGACTCAGCCTTCCATCCTTCCGAGGTGGGTAAAATGAGGACCCAGATTGTTGGGGGCAATATGCTGACTCTCTGTAAACCACTTAGAGAGGCCTGAAAGGCCTATGAAGCGGTATATAAGTCTACTGCTATTGCTATTGCTATTGCTGGCCATATGACCACAGAGACGTCTTCGGACAGTCCTGGCTCTTCGGCTTTGAAATGGGGATGAGCACTGCCCCCTAGAGTCAGGAACGTATCTGTGAGGGGAACCTTTACTTTACCTTTTTAAGGGGTGCTAATCAGCCTTGCGTAGATTATTATTCAGGCAATCAATCTGCGCCTGGCACTGAACCTACCCAGTGATCGTTCCTGAATAATTCTGATGGTATTGCTTTTGTTTTTTTAGGGCGAAGGCTTGGACGCTGATAAAAGCCCTCAGCCCAGCCCTTGGACGGCCCACTCCTTTTGATATGTGCACCGGCCCTTTCATAGCTTCCTAAGGTTTCCTTAGGCTAAGCCGGTTTTCCTGGTGATCCCGGCCAAGTGTGTTGTAGGTAACACGTGCCTCAAGTACCGTAGGTGGAAATTGTGACACCTGGAAGGTTGTAGTTAGTTGTAGTTGTAGTTAAATTTATTTATAGGACGCCCTTTTCCCTGAGGGGACTCAGGGCGGCTTACAACTTATATAGGAAGGGGAAACATACAAAGACATATAGGACAATACATAATTAAAAGAGTAAAGCAACATTCATTCAACATTCGGGCGGGGATGGAATATAATCTTTAACCCCAGGCCTGACGGGATAGCCAGGTCTTGAGGGCTGTGCGGAAGGTCTGGAGGGTGGTGAGGGTACGAATCTCCACGGGGAGATCGTTCCAAAGGGTCGGAGCTGCTACTGAAAAGGCTCTCCTCCGCGTGGTTGCCAGTCGACGCTGACTGGCAGATGGAACTCGGAGGAGGCCCAATCTATGCGATCTGATGGGTCGTGAGGAGGTAATTGGCAGGAGGCGGTCTCTCAAGTACCTAGACTTTCTGTTCCTTCCTCTGCTTCTTCCTAGAGATATGAGAAGGCCACAGACAGCGAGTTTTAACTCATGGGTTAAAGGTTCTGAAGATTTTCTAGATCAGCTTCCTCTCGAGCAGTAACTTTTGGAAGTGTGTTTTTCCAGCTTGTAGGATCACTTAGGTCCATGCTTAATGGAGAGCGTATTTTATTTCGGTTCCGGCTTCTCATCAGGCGATGGCTATAAGAAATATTAATGTAGCATGTGCAATGTCTGAGGTCCCTCTTATGCCATTGAATTCAGAGATATTTCTTTTCCAAATCTCTCACACAGACACACAGGTGTGTGTGTGTGTGTGTGTGTCTGTAACAGTGCCACTGCTTTAGGTTAACTTTGTCCAGTGGAGTGACAACTGCTAAAATCAAAATCACCAGTCATATTAACGCATTCATCCATCTGCTTTGCTCATCCGTTCACATTGGCCAATACTTTTAAGCAAGCAATAGTAGATACCTCTGAATTTCCTTCCTCTTTAACAGATATGTGGTTTATTACATTTTGTCTAACACCTCAGCTGCTCTTTTTTTTTAAGGAACAAAAATGCTGGAATAAATAAATAATAGTTGGCCAATCAGGAAGCCCCCATCTCAGTGATCCCTTCTTGATTTAGACCAGGGGTCTGCAACCTTAAACACTCAAAAGAGCCACAAAGGTCCTAACTGGAAGCCCGCCCGCCCCCCCCCCCCAATTCAATTCTGAAGCCAATCGGAAGTCCGGTTCCCTCACCATAGAGTCTTCTCCTAGCATGGCGTCCTTTTTTTCTCTACCTGTCCTAACCGAAAGCCCGATCAATTGCTGAACCGACCGGCGACAGGGAGCCGCAGCAGAGGGATGAAAGAGCCACATGCGGCTCCAGAATGGGCAGGTTGCTGACCCCTGATTTAGATCATCTAGAGCAAAAAGGACTTTAGGAGCTGATCTCCAGCAGATTAACAGACTTGTTTTCATCTGCATTCTATCTGGAACTGGTAGGATACCCAAGTAACACATTCATTCCCAGAGGCATGGCCTGTGGAAAGCTTCCCCAGTTATGGGTCGTCTACTTTGTAGTGCTGTGGTTTACTTACATTAAAAGTACTCCGGATGTATTCAGTCATTATATTGACATATGACTGCACGGCCCTTGTTGATTCATAGTTCTTTCAGGACTAAGGAGCAATTTCTTTGCGTTGCACTTGGAGTTTAACCTCTGCTTCCCTTTTAAGCCCTCGGAAAGAAGACATAACAAAGTGCTGAGCTAGAAGTAAGAGAAAATTTTAAAGCCAAGAGTTTTCTAAAAAAACAAAAAGCAACTATTGCTTTTTGCATAATATATTTTTTAATAAAATCCTATATACATTTGATAAATAAAAAAAAAGAGTTCGGATTCTGCTTTTTGTCCGGTTACTCAAAGATGATATACCTTCTTTATTTATATTCAGCTTCATTGTTCCATTGATTGATACTGTAGGGTAGACGTATTTGTCTGAGCCGTCCTACTTTGGAAGGATCAGACAGATACATTTCGTGGCACGACAAAACCGCGGTCCACTAAAGCGCGCCCGATTAAAGCGCGTCGCTGACATCAGCCGCGCAACAACAGCGACCGCGGAGAAAAAAGGGCGCTTTAAAAAGCGCTTTGAAAGCAAGCCGATTCACGTTAAGGTAAGGGTTAGGGTTAGGTTAAGGGTTAGGGGTTAGGGTTAGGTTAAGCGTTATGGTTAGGTTTAGGGTTAGGTTAAGGGTTAGCATTAGGTTTAGCGTTAGGTTAAGGGTTAGGTTAAGGGTTAGGTTTCGGGGGGTTAGGTTTAGGGTTAGGGGTTAATTTTAACTTTAGCGCTCACAGCATGCTTTTTTCATTGCGCTGTGATGACGTCAGGTACGCGGTTTCGTCGAGTGCGCTTTAGTCTACCGCGGTTTTGTGGTGGAACTGATACATTTACTATGTGCAGCATGTCCACCAAACTAGATAATATTTATTTTTATTGACCTGATTTCTATTAGTCAGGAGGGTAGGGAATACAATTGAAATAATTAAGCAAGAGAAATACATTAAGGGAAACCACTGCCAAATGTATTAGAAAAACTCTTCAATTATTGCTCCTGACTGTGAGAGGCAGTTTCATAAGCAAACTCTCTTGATGCCCATTTTAAAGGGTGTTTTCAAAGTAATTGGGAGTTCTCCCCACCAGATTGGGGCTTTTAGAAAACATGAAGAACACCTACTTTTTTCTTAGGAAATAGTATAATGTTTTGATGAGCCTATTGTGAAGATTCATGAATGTACATCTTCATATTTCACATAACTATTTGAATCTAAAATTAAGTATGAATCTAAAATTAAAAAAAGAGTTAACTCTGTGAACCATATTTTATCTTTATTCTGGATTAATGCCATGTTGACTGTGTGGGATGGTCAGAAATTGATGCATTTTCGTATAGTTAAATATCACTTTGTTATAGTTAAATAGTATAAACAACAACTACTGTTTCATGTGGTGCATGTTTTAAAAAGATTTGATCTTAAATTATACATGCCATGCCCTGTGCAATTTTTTAAACACTGTTCCAAACATTAGGCATGGAAATTACTGAAAAAAATTATTTTGGGGGTAAAGTAATAAAAATTAAGTTCAGCCACCTAATTATTTGTTATCTATAAAATTATATGTAAAATTATATATAAAATTATATAAAAATATCTATAAAATTATCTATAAAATAATTATATATAAAATTATATGTAAAATTATATATAAAATTATATAAAAATATCTATAAAATTACCTATAAAATAATTATATATAAAATAATTATATATAAAATTAATATAAAATTATATATGAAATAATTATATATAAAGTTCATTTTATTTTTAATCCAATCCCACCATGGAACAAAAATAGTTTTGAAAATTATATTCTTATTGTCTTCTCTGGCAACTTTATCATTTATGCCACTTGCATCACATGGCAAAGAATTTTTAAATGCTTCCTGGATAAGGACCTTATTCAGGTAAACTTAAACCAGCATGTTTAAATGCTATGAAACACTGCAATTTAAAACTATTTAAGTTTGGGTTGGTTTCTAATTCAAATCAATATATTTTCTTTTGGGTATCACTGGTGGTTATTGACCAGGAAGAGCTGTTGTTTAAAGCGTGATTTACTTTCTTGCAAATACATGTGGTGTTCTAGGCCCACTTGTAAAGAAATGTGTGCAAAGTTGAACAAGTTTTATTATGCTGCTATAATAATCTCTGAATACGATAGCCTCATGGGCAGCCTTGGGTGAAAGAACAATGGAGTCAAATGAAGGTCTTGATTCACCAATGGATTTTGGATGTTCTTTGGGGGTAAGAAAACCGGGTAACGGACAGAAAGCAGCAACAGGAATAGGAATGCAACACAGAATAACAACCACAATAGAACTTAATATGAATAAATACAGGTCAGGAAATAAGTATTTAGGGACTGGACATTTTGTTGAATTTCTAATGGAAGCAAAATCATATTCTAAAATCAAAATTTTAGAATAAAGAACATGTGTTCAGACAAGAAAGGGAATGAGACGTAGGACGTTAATATACAAGAAATTTGTTTGATTGTCACAGAAGAGTATTGCTCTGTTTTGTACAATATCGGTTGGAGTGTTTCATTACTATTCTTTTTTGAAATCTTTCTTCATTAGACAGGCTCTTTGCCTAGACATAAATCATTATAGAGAGAATCTCTTGGGACTTACTGCTATGGGAAGATGATCAATTGTGGTTAGTTCATATTCTGGGCATTCATTGTACTGAGGTGTGTTAGGAAAACCACAAATTTAAATTCATTTCACTATTCCTTTATTCAGACCCTTTTATTGTTAACAACATGACACATCAGGTCAATGTTTGACCACTGATTTTTGTTAAGGCCTCCCCAAAACTCTCCACATTGTGATTTTACATATACATATGTACTGCCAGATTTGGACTGCAAAAAATCAGGTGACCACTGGGTGGCAGCAAAAAGATAAAGAAAACTCACTCTTTGCTGCCAACTAGTGCTTGGGTAGATTTTGCAGCTTCTTTATACAGATTCTTAAAGTACTTAGACCAGGAAATATGGATATGCTTTCCTTTATTAGAGCCATTGTCTCAGAAAGGGATATTTTGTACAAAATTCCAAATAATTACTACGTTCATATCAAATAGTATTTGATGTAGGTACCTATAATCGCTCTTGCAGATAGCTTCATAAAATGTTGACAGTATTGCCTCTTTTATAAATTCTGAATGATGGGGAAAATATATATATATTTGTATGTCTCTCCATGCCACATGGGTGTACATATGGACATCTATGTACTTTTATCTCTTTATAGCCAGACTGGCAGGACACATCCACAAAGAGCCGAGGTGGCGCAGTGGTTAGGGTGCAGTACTGCAGGCCACTTTAGCTGACTGTGATCTGCAGTTCAGCGGTTCAAATCTCACCAGCTCAAGGTCGACTCAGCCTTCCATCCTTCTGAGGTGGGTGAAATGAGGACCCGGACTGTGGGGGCGATTTGCTGACTCAATTTGCTAAAAAATTTGTAAACCGCTTAGAGAGGGCTGATAGCCCTATGAAGCGGTATATAAGTCTAATAAATAAATAAAATAAAATAAATAAATGAGCAGTCAGAGGACACGATGAAATGTCTTCAATTTTACATAGACAGATATAACCATAGTTTCAATTGGGAAAATGAGACCAAACCAAGTCCAATAACGCCAGGGAATAGACACATAGGCATTAACAACATCTATAGACTATGCAAAAGAGACTGTCACCCACACTCACCCAAAAAGGAGCAAAAAGACCCAAATAGCTCTCCACCATCAATCAGCCCCCAGATCAGCATAGATTAACTCCCAAGGTTAACAACAGACCAACAATCAAATAAACAATACCCCAACCAAGAAACTACCAAAGAAGCCAACAGGATTCTCACCCCAACCAAAGAATCTCTTAAGACCACACCCACCATCATTGATGGGAAGTATGGGGGCCTGTGAAACATCCAGCCCCGCGGAAATTGTGAATGTTGCGGTTTGTTTTTAAAGTGTTGTCTTTGTCTAGTTTTCCCCCTTCCCTTGTCTATTGTGAGCCGCCCGGAGTCCTTCGGGAGTGGGCGGCATACAAGACAAATAAATACAAATACAAGTATGGTACTACACTATAAACTGACAGCAAGCTGCGCTCCTTACTAGCACTGATGATGTTACCTAGTTTGGGTAATGAAACATCTGCAAGAAAACAAGCAAGCTTAAAGAGCACCACGGACTCTTTACAACCTAGGCTGTTTGCATAGGTGTTTTTGACCTATTGAGGCTATATAAAAATAGCTTATTGAGGCTATATAAAAATAAAGTTATACAACTCAAAAGGTTAAGCATATTGGGTTATTTCACAAAAGTAATAAAGCTGATTTATTGTTGGTAGTAGAGGAGGTTGTATGTGAGCTATTAGAAGTCAGAAAAAATGAATGCCCATTCCACTTTCAATTCAGATGCAAAATTATCAGTATAATAAAAATAATTGTTTCTCCAAAGTGTTTAGTTATTATGTACATACAAGGAGCTTGTAATTTATTTTCTTGCTTGTCAGATTATATACCGAGCACTCGGAACACCATTCTCCAGGTCCTCAATATGGCCTGCAGAACTTCTTTTCAAAACGTAGGACAGTTCCATGCAGTCTAAGATGGTTCAAAGTTACCCTATTCTATGCAAAATGTGTAGACAAGCTTCAAACCTAGTTTTCTTGACACCTCTTGAATTTGCATAACCAACAGGAATTCTGTTTCCTGCTGGGATTCTATAGTTGCTCAGATAGTTTGGAAACAGGTTCCTTTTTAAGGTGGCCAGGATCCCTTGTCTAGTGTAGGAGTGAAATACTATGAGAGTCAAGATTTAAAGCTTAACTGCCAGGGTGAAAAATGTGAGTTCCAGATTCTATTGAGCAGGCATCAAGCAGGGAACAAAGAATACTTTTGTGTTTCAGTGTGTTACTCCAGGCGTTCTTATTATCCTAACATCAACTGTTCTCTCTGGAGTGAAACAATTAGTATTTGTTCCTTCCAGGATTCTTCCTCTTTTCCTCCTATCTACCTAGTTTAGTATGAAGTTGGGAAAGCTCAAGTGGCTAATGATTAGTGATAACGAGTAGGTGCGGGAGGCAGGTATCTATCGCTAAACTTGGATTACTAGTCTTGGAAAACCAGCCATGCAAATTCTCCCTCCCAAGAATTGCTGTTCATTCATGTGGAGGGGATGGATTATAAGTTAGAGCAGGGGTGTCAAACTCACGGCGTCGTCATATGGCATATCATAAGATTTTCCCCCTTCTCTAAACCGGATGTGGGCATGGCCAGCCACGTGACACATCTGGCCCGCGGGCTGCAAGTGTGACACCCCTGTAGTAGAGGGTGTCAGCCAGGGGTGGGTTTCTTGCCCCGTTCCAACGGGTTCGGTTGGAACAGAGCCAGCGGCGTCCTTGTGCACGCGCGCAGTGCACGCATGCGTACTAGCGCCTGTGCGATGCTCCAGCTGCTCCTGGAGGATCGCGCAGGCGCTGTATGCATTCTGCGCATGCGTGGAAGCGCAGAACTCGTCAAAACCGGGTAAGAAACGCGGGCGGGTGGACCCTTCGGCGTTCCCGGAAATTACTTGCTTCCGGGTTCGCCGACCAACTGATTCGCGGGGACCGCCGTGAACCGCCTGAAACCCACCCCTGGTCTCAGCTAAAGATCAAAGTTAGATAGGTGAGGATGGTCAATTGGGTATCCTGGCTTTATCTGATGTCCTTGTGTGCGAATTCAAAAAATAAACGCTTGGGTAACTTGTTTATAATATCTTATAGACACCGGGGGAGGAATTATAATTGTCTGCTAAAATAATACGAGTTGCAGATTCAAACTTGATGCAGTGAAGAAAAGTAATTTGGTAAAAGGTTGTGGGAAGCCAAGGTCAGTGAGAAAAGCATTCAGAAAGAAGAAGTTGGTGTTTTTTCTAGAGTATCTGCATAACAATAGATACTTACATTGATCTCCCAAGTAGCAGGAGAGAAGATCACTTATTATCAATATGGCTGGACAGAAGAATAAGTGGGTTAGCTTTAGTGAAAACATAAATTAGGATTTGGCTGGTTTTGTAAATATCAGATGTGTATATATTGAAAACAAGCCCATCTTACTTTCTTTCAATCGCCCAAACTGGAAATAATTTAAATTTGTTTGTTTATTATTTTAATGTTGCCAAGAGAATTGGTTTGGAATTAAGATGGTCATTTTGGACCAGTAGTGGGTTCCGGATTCCATTCTAACTGGTACAATTGGAACGGTCCCGGCGTCACCCAGATGGATGCGCGGGGGGCATGCACACACCTTTGCAGTGTGTACATGCGTCATACTTGCCTGCGACGCTGCTAGGCGGAGCATTGAGCAGGTGCCGTATGCACCATGTGCGTGCGCGGAAGCGCCAAAGGCTTAAAGCACAGGTAAGAAGCTTGGGCGGGCAAGTGGGCCCTCCAGAGCACCGTACTGGAACGGTACCCGGTACTCCGGGCAGGATCCAGTACACCTGTACTGGGGCGTACCGCCTGCAACCCACCACTGTTTTGGAGAAACCTTCCCATGTGTGGTGTTTTCTGGAGATGATTAGCAATAGCAATAGCAGTTAGACTTATATACCGCTTCATAGAGCTTTCAGCCCTCTCTAAGTGGTTTACAGAGTGAGCATATTGCCCCCACAGTCTGGGTCCTCATTTCACCCACCTCGGAAGGATGGAAGGCTGAGTCAACCTTGAGCCGGTGAGATTAGAACTGCTGAACAGATAACAAGTCAGCTGAAGTGGCCTGCAGTACTGCACCCTAACCACTGCGCCACCTCGGCTCTTCAAACTCCTTGGTAACATTGGGCAGGTGGAAGTTGAAATACAACATATCTGGAAAGCAAAGTTAAAGGTGACTTGGGAAGATTCCTGTCCTTCCTCTGTAACATTTAGCAACACCATATCTACAGCATTGGGCACTGCCCAGTAATCAAAAATATGAAAGGAGGGTTAGCAAAATATGCCATGTAGTAGTGTCACGACATGCCATAAGCTGTGCCTTAAATTACAAAAGGGTATTTGACCTGTTTTAAATTGCGGTGCCACATTTTTTCAGTACATAGATTGTGTCACATTTTGTTTCCTGTGTTTTTTTCATAACAGCTGGTCAGACAAATTAGGCTGAAAGTGCTTTTCTCAATGAGCTATGACTTAACAAAATAAGAATCATAATTCCTAAACACTTTTGGAACAGCTTTCATTGCAGAATATTTTTATACAGACTTGATTGAATGCATATTTCATTCAATTAATGTTCTGTCCAAGTTTGGGTTCACAAAACATTTTACAGAAATTGGGTCCAACCCATACAAAATCTCTCTCTTTTGCAACCCATGTGGAATTCTAATTTCTAAAATTGTAAGTGATTCTTTAACCATTAAAACCATTGGTCTCCTTTTGTAAAATGTCCAATGGTCCACTTTTGAGAGATCGTTTGATGTTAAAGATAAAGCATGAGGCTAGAATCTAGAAAACAGTGAATTCTAGTCCTCGCTTGGAGATGAAGCCCATCTGAGTGACCTTAAGTGAGCCATTTTTTTCTCAGCCCGAGAAAGAAAATGGTAATGACAAACCACTTCCAAAATCTTGAGAGGAAAACTGTAGGGACTATTCCTCACAGTCTTTAAGAATCAACAGTAATACCAAGGTATAAGAAAGAAAAGAGAGAGGGGGGGGAGGAAGGAAGAAAGGAAAGAAAGAAAGAAAGAAAGAAAGAAAGAAAGAAAGAAAGAAAGAAAGAAAGAAGAAAAGAAACCAATCTTGAAAACAAAGATGCATATTTCAGAGGAGCTTTCAAAATTGTAGAGCTAGGTGGTAAATTTAGGACTTGGTATCATCAAAAGAAGTATACCTGATCTTTTGGATAGACTTTTTCATCAACTAGACTAGAGGAAAGTTTTGAAATACCTGTGGTAAACCATATATTTAACTGTAAACTTTGGCTCCTACAAACTCTTTTACGCGCTTACATAATTCAGGCATTCATACCTTGCTTTTTCCAGTAGAAGTTCTGTGTTGCAGGCCTCCTCTCTAATTCCTTTTTGATACTTCTTGCAGTTTGTCGAAGAGAGGACTGTAGTTTGAAGAATTAGTGAACATCCAGAAATGCCTTTTAAAATGTATTTTTTGGGATTGGTATCTTTAAAAGCAGACAATTACTCAATTGCATAATGTTCACAAGAAAAGATATAGGTGGCATGCTATCTTCAATAGTATTTTTTTTTTTTTTAGATTACAAAGCCTTACAAGGCGTGAGTTAGGCTACTTTTGGAGGAACAATTACAATTTTGAAATGAATGAATGGAAGTGCTCAATACTTGGAAGAATGAGTAGCTCAGATGAATAAGCTATGTTACGAAACATACAGCAATCTGAAAGTAGGTCAAGTGTTGTAAAGATCCAAGTGACACAACCTTGAGAAATGATGGCGAAGCCATAGCTTCACGGTTTGTGACGTCAACTTTGGGGGAAATTCCTGTGTGGTGTGTATGCCATATGGTGCTTTGGATTCAGTTCCAAAAAGATTTAATGGAGTACCTCTAGGCACACATATAGTAAGGTAAAGTTAAAGGTTCCCCTTTTTCCTTGAAGACTTTTCACTTCCAATCCAAGTAGCTTCTTCAGTTTTTGGATTAGAAGCAAAACGTCTTCACGGAAAAACAAAGCCCATTTCCATTTTGAAAAAGCCACCTTTGGGACAACCATGGCCTAGATGACTGAGAATCTCCATTGGCATTTCCCTCTGGTGATTAGCCTCTTCTTAGAGCTTCTACTTTATCAGCGAAGTGATTGACAATGTTGATTGATTGATTGATTGATTGATTGATTACATTTATATGCCGCCCTTTTCCCCGAAGGGGACTCAGGGCGGCTCACAATTCAATCAGGGAAGGGGGTACAGACAGGGGGATAAAAAAGACGAGACATAACAATACAAAATTTAAAAACACACAACAACCATACCATTCGAGAAGGGGGGCAAAAGCTCTTTAGCCCCAGGCCTGTCGGAACAGCCAGGTTTTAAGGACTTTGCGGAAGGCCTGGAGGGTGGTGAGGGTTCGAATCTCCACGGGGAGCTCATTCCAGAGGGTCAGAGCAGCCACAGAGAAGGCTCTCCTCCGGGTAGTCGCCAGTCGGCATTGGCCGGCGGATGGGATTCGGAGGAGGCCTAATCTGTGGGATCTGATCGGTCTATTGGAGGTGATTGGCAGCAGGCGGTCTCTCAAGTACCCAGGTCCAATACCATGAAGGGCTTTATAAGTGACGACTAGCGCCTTGAAGCGTATCCGAAGACCAATAGGCAGCCAGTGCAGCTCGCGGAGGATAGGTGTTACGTGGGTGAACCGAGGCGCACCCACAATCGCTCGCGCGGCTGCATTCTGGACAAGCTGAAGTCTCCGAATGCTCTTCAATGTCATAGTAAAAATATAGAAGCAGATTACTTACCTCTTGAGGAATGAACTCATGGAATCTTCAAACAGATCAATGTTTCATATGCTTATAAAAACCCATCTAAAGGGGGAAGCGGGCCACGAGTTTGTGATCTAACTCTATTTAGTCTGATCCCTTCTTGCATCACAGTTCTTGGAAATCTCAACCTTTCTTTCCCTTTAATATGATTCAGCAGTATTTCAGAAGTGTGTCGTGTAGCAACTAAAGTGCTGGCCTAGGCAAAAGATTAATCCTTCCTTAATGGCTGAGTGTTTTTGACCCTTTTGCTCTTTTTCAACCCAACCATTTTATAGAGTTGTGGGGAAAATAAGAGGCAGGGGACCATTCAGTACGTACAGTATGCTACTCTGAGTTAACAAAAAATAAATAGCAATAGCAGTAGACTTATATACCGCTTCATAGGCCTTTCAGGCCTCTCTAAGCCAGTGTTTCCCAACCTTGGCAACTTGAAGATGTCCGGACTTCAACTCCCAGAATTCCCCAGCCAGCATTCGCTGGCTGGGGAATTCTGGGAGTTGAAGTCCGGACATCTTCAAGTTGCCAAGGTTGGGAAACACTGCTCTAAGCGGTTTACAGAGAGTCAGCATATTGCCCCCAACAATCTGGGTCCTCATTTTACCCACCTCGGAAGGATGGAAGGCTGAGTCAACCCTGAGCCGGTGAGATTTGAACCGCTGACCTGCTGATCTAGCAGTAGCCTGCAGTGCTGCATTTAACCACTGCGCCACCTTGGCTCAGTGGTTGGTAGGAGTGATGTTCAGTATCAAGCATCCAGAATGTTGTCCTTATTTTTTCCCCTTGTGCGAGACAAGAGAGAGACTGGCTGCATCTGAAGTCTGTGTCTTGTTATGGACAAAACAGTAAACACATAATTAAATACACACACAGGCACGCTCACACACACTGTTCTCAAGTTTTTGCAGATACGAGGCCAATGGCATTGCTCTTTCAAGGCCATCTGAATTCTTGAAAAAAAGTGTTCTTTAAACGTGGGGGTTATCCTTAAGAAGTCTTTGCTAATTCAAACATTTTGAATTAGCTAACTCAAACATTTAATTAACAAACAGTTGGAACAGTCTTTTTTTTGTAATAAACAGTGGTAAAGGGAGAAGTAATTCATTTTTCTTTGCTATATTCTTATTTGTCTATCTTTTTTCTCTTTGTTGTAATTGCATTGGTTTTCATTTGTATAACAGAAATGTTTAGAAGGCTGAAATAATTACATCACAGTCGCAATAAACAAGCTTTGTCACAATTTCACATGATGGAAATTTTGATGTCAAACCCAAGAATGCCATATTCCCAGTCATCTCACCACAGATTCCAGCCACAGTGAGATCACAGGCAGAAGCTCTCCAGTTCATCTTAGTGCAGTGGTTCTCAACCTTCCTAATGCCGTGATCCTTTAATACAGTTTCTCGTGTTTTGGTGACCCCCAACCATAAAATTATTTTCGTTGCTACTATGTAACACCAGGAGCCACAAAACCTGGGTGGGTGTGGCCAACTCAACATCACTCCCACCAGGGGTGGGTTTCTCGCCCCGTTCCAACCGGTTCGGTTGGAACGGGGCCGGCGGCATCCTTGTGCACGCGCGCAGTGCACGCATGCGTACTAGCGCCTGTGCAATGCTCCAGCTGCTCCTGGAGGATCGCGCAGGCGCTGTATGCGTTCTGTGCATGCGTGGAAGCGCAGAACTCATCAAAACCGGGTAAGAAACGCGGGCGGGCGGGTGGATCCTTCGGCGTTCCCGGAAGTTACTTACTTCCGGGTTCGCCGACCAACCGGTTCGCGGGGACTGCCGCGAACCGCCTGAAACCCTCCCCTGACTCCCACCCAATCACATGACATCCCCCCCAGACATGCCTACCCACAGTGATGTCCATTGAAAATTGTAATAATGTTGTACGTGCCGTATTTTTCAAAGTATAAGACGCACCTTTTTTCCTCAAAAAAGAGGCTGAAAATCTGGGTGCGTCTTATACACCGAATATAGCATTTTTTTTCCTCCCAGAACCCCGCCCCTTCACCATAATGGCTGTGCATACCCTTATGGAGGCTTTCAGAGAGCTCCTGGGGGCTGGGGAGGGCAGAAATAAGCAAAAAACTGGGCATTTTTTGCCCCCCTCAGACCCCAGCAGCACTCTATAAGCCTCCATAAGGCTATGCATACAATTTTTTTTGACAAAAAACGGGCCCGTTTTTGCAAAAATTGGGCCGTTTTTGCTTGTTTTGGCCCCCCCACCCCCCAGGAGGACTCTGAAAGCCCCCACCCAGGCTACTCATGCCCTTATTTGGAAAGAAATGGGCTCGTTTTGCAAAAAACGGGCCAGTTTTGGGAGGTTTGCAGAATGCAAAAACTTTTTATTTCCTTTTGGAAAGCTCTTTAACTGATTGATGAGAATTAGATTGATCAGCTGCTGTGCCAGCAGAAACAAAGTCTTAGGTGCTGGAGATTGTCAGCGATTTCCTTCTCCAGCACATGGATAAATACACCTGGAAACATCTACCTACTCTCTCTCTCTCCCTACCTACCTATTATATTTCTCTCTCCCCGCTCCCTCTCTCTATCTCCCTACCTACTCTCTCTCTCCCCCTAACTACCTACTGTATTTCTCTCTCTCCCCCTCTATCTACCTATGTACCTACCTACCTACTCTCTCTCTCCCTACCTATCTACTGTATTTCTCTCTCTCTCTATCCCTCTACCTACCAACCTACCTACTCTCTCTCTTCCTACCTACTGTATTTCTCTCTCTATTTCTCCCTCCCTCCCTCCCTACTGTATTTCTCTCTCTATTTCTCTTTCTCTCTCTCTATCCCTCTACCTACCAACCTACCTACTCTCTCCATCTCTCCCTACCTATCTACTGTATTTCTTTCTATCTCTTTCTATTTGTCTCTCTCCCTCTACCTATCTACTGTATTTCTCTATCTATCTTTCTATCTTTCTCTCTATCTATCTATATTTTTCTCTCTATATCCCTTTACCTATCTACCTACTCTCTCTCTCCTTACCTGCCTACTGTATTTATCTTTCTCTCCCTCTCTATCCCTCTATCTACCTACTATTTTTTTTAATTTGCCTCTTCAAAACCTTGGTGCGTCTTATACTTCGGTGCATCTTATACTCCGAAAAATACGGTACATTCTTCCTGATTTAACAATTAACACTTTCTTCTGTGTTTTGCCAAAGCTTGGTCTATGACCTTCCACCCATTATGGTTTAGTATTGTGCATGAACCAGGCCATTGTGACTTGTTCAATAGCATGATTTTAACAATCTTGGCTTGGTCTTAGATGCGACTGCAGAAGTATATCTAACTGTGAAGCTTATTTAAGGCTGTTTTTGCTCAAACACTGCATTTAAACGTCCCCAGCTTAAAAGTAGGAAATTTATTTTTACTGTATAGTACCAGAGGAAAATACTTAACATAAGGTCTTACGAACAGATGGATAATCATAAAGACTGTTTTGTCTACTTTGAGTTAAGATAGAGATAAGAAAAATAATACTCTGTGATGGGTCATGCTTGGACAAAGGCAAATTGAGTTGAGTCTCTGGTTCATTTAAGGTAGCGAGGGAAAGAGGGAAAGCTTCATGGTTCCTTAGCAACACAGGGCATGCTTTGTAAGCCAACTTGGTACTTGGCATTTCCAGGTAGAAGTGATGAATGCCTCATTATTGGATAACATGGCAGTCCTGAACAAGCACAGTCAATAGGTTGACTCATTTAAGCGATTTCTCCTATTTCTTTGCCCGCTCTTAAAAGACTCCTTCAACTCATACTGACTGATCATGGAAGAAATGCCACGTTCAACCCACTTCTCCTTTTTCCATAATCGTCTAGAAACAGTGATCCTATTATAGAAGCTTGTGTTACTTTGTGTTGACCTAAAGGGAGACTATGCAGATTCTTCCTGTTTGTGGATGTAAACGAGCCAGTCTTTCTCCCTCTTACATGCTTTTTGCCTGAGCAATCTGCCTATTTATTTATTTATTTATTTATTTATTTATTTCTACAATTTTTACACTCCACCCAGTCGCATAAGCATTTGGATGGGTCCTCTGCAAATATCACATACTGTATATACTCAAGTATAAGCCTAGTTTTTCAGCCCACTTTTTGAGCTGAAAAAAGCCGCCTCGGCTTATACTCGAGTCAGTGAAAAATTTGCCCAAAATGGAGGAGAAAAAGGGGCAGGGCCATGCCGCTGGGTGACGCTCGTGAATGGCCCGGCGCCCCTGAGTTTCCCCTCCCTCTGTGTCAGTTTGCCGCGCAGCGTGCACCGCACCATCCCCCCTCCTCACGTTCTAATGTAATGCAGGGCTATCTTACGATTCCCCTTCCTCCCCCTCCTGCCGCTCTGCAACGATGTCCCACCTCCTCCTTGTTATGGCAAGCAGCCACATAGCGATGTCCCACCTCCTCTGGTACAGTGATCCAATGATAGGAATCACTGTGCCGTGTGTCATAGGAGGCGGGACATCATCATCACAGCGGGACATCAGCATCATGAGGTGAGTGAAGTATTTCATTGAATACACCGGTATTGTGTGATAATAATTTGTTATGCAGAGCAAATTTTTACAATGGCTACTGTACATTTAATGGGCACAGGCAGGCTGTATATGTTATTCAATGGGCAATGGCATTATTGGTATCTATTTTTATTTTTGAAATTTATCGGTAGCTGCTGCATTTCCCACCCTAGGCTTATACTCGAGTCAATAACTTTTCCAGTTTTTTGTGGTAAAATTAGGTGCCTCGGCTTATATTCGGGTCGGCCTATACTCGAGTATATACGGGTAAATCGTTTTTTAAATCATTGTGAAATGATTATTAATTATTATTTTAATAGTAATTAATTTGAACAGTAATTAAAAGGGGGCTGTGAAAGAAGTTCTACCAAGTGTCTATGCCAGATTCTCAACCACGCAGGTCATGGTTGTCCCAAAGGTGCTTTTTTTGGCGGGGGGTGGAAATCGGTTCCACCACAAATGCGCCCACAACAAAAGTGCGGCTGACTAAACCGCGGTGACTAAAGCGCGGTGACTAAACCGTGTGACGAATGAGCCCTAAAGCGCGCCGACAAAAGCGCGCCGACAGAAGCGTGCTGTATCGTAACCCTAAACCTAACCCTAAACCTAACCCTAAACCTTACCTTAAATAAAATTGCGCTTCTGTCGGCGCGCTGTTGTCGGCGCGCTGTTGTCGGTGCACTGTTGTCGGCGCGCTTTTGACATGGCGGTTTTAGCGCCGCGGTGTTGTCGGCGCGGTTATGACGTTCGCGCTTTTGTCGGGTCACATGGAAATCACCTTTGAGCATCAAACCAAATGGTTTCTTAGAACAATTTAGGGACCTGGGAGACAAAAAGGTTGTCTGAGCTGGGAGGAAGAGAGCAGAAGATGCTGAGAAAGGCCAGGAGAAGGGCAGCCCAGGTCTATGGCTTATCCTAGATCTAGGAAGGTAGGGATTGATGTATAAACAAAAGGAAGGTTGATTCCCATTGTGCTTGGAGGATGATTCTTAATGGGCCAACATACTTCTGACGGTGTTTTGTCAGGCGAACACCAGTAAATTAATTTACTTCTGCTGTCTGTAAAAACTTATTCTACCTCAGAAGTACCATAATGCTCTGTTTCCTTACAAATTTTGGGTGCTCGTGTATTAAATCAGCCTTCCCAAACCTATTGCTTTCCATATGAATTAGAATTAGAATTCCCACAACTTCAAAGACGTGGCACAACAAAACCGCGCTCAACTAAAGCGCGCCGGATTAAACTGCGTCGCTGACGTCATCAACAGGGTGACAACAGCGAGCGCGGAGAAAGAAGGGCGCTTTAAATAGCACTTTGAAAGCAAGCCGATTCAAGTTAAGGTAAGGGTTAGGTTTAGGGTTAGGTTTAGGGTTAGGGTTAGATTTAGATTTAGATTTAGGGTTAGGGTTAGGTTAAGGGTTAGGATTAGGTTTAGCGTTAGGTTAAGGGTTAGGTTTAGGGTTAGGGTTAGGGTTAGGGTTAGGTTAAGGGTTAGGTTTAGGGTTAGGTTTAGGATTAGGTTTAGGGGGGGTTAGGTTTAGGTTTAGGGGTTAATTTTAGGTTTAGTGTTTACAGCGTGCTTTTTTCTCCGTACTGTTGTCGCGCTGTGATGACGTCAGCTGCGCGGTTTCGTCGAGCGCCCTTTAGTCGAACGCGGTTTTGTGGTGGAACCCTTCAAAGAATCCTTGAGAATGCCTGTGCACTGGAAAAGTCATGATCAAAGGATACCAGCTGCCAATGATCGTTGTTGTGTCTTACTCAAAGCCTTGGCTGGATAATTTTAAACACTATGGCAGGATTGAACTGGTTCTTCCTGTAGTACTGTAGATATTCCTAAAGTGAATCAGATTTATTTTAAAAAATAAATCAGCTGTATATTTCCCCCCAACAATCTGGGTCCTCAATTTTACCCAGCGCAGAAGGATGGAAGGCTGAATCAGCCTTGAGCCTTGAGATTTGATCTGCCATTCTGCTAGCAGCTGGTGATCAGCAGAAGTAGCCTGCAGTATTGCACTCTAACCGCTGCGGCTCATAGAATGGCCTGAAGTTGCAAAAATTGCATTTGAAAGGTGACTTTCTGCCAACAAATTTAATGACGGGATTGCAGCTGATATCAGCCCTAAACCTTAGCTATCATTCACACAGCACCATCTCCAAAAATACCTTACAACAAACCTGTTGATTTTATTCATTCCTGCTGATCTCTAAACTGTGATATCACCCATGTTTTCGCTGCAGCTGACCTCCAAAATTCATTTAATCATTGCTCTTCCCAACCCCTATAGCAATGCTTTTCAAACTTGGCAACTTTATGATTGGTGGACTTCAATCTGGCTGGAGAATTTTGGGAGCACATCTTAAATATCTTAAATTTAAACAACAATGACTTAGAGCAACAAAGAAAGTCCGCATAAAAAAGGCAATAAATCCCTCAATCCCATCTGCCTTTTAGTACGTGTTCCTCTTAAGTTGAAGGGTAAAGAAGGATAATTTCTAATGGTATAAAGCAGCCTAGCTGCCATTCTTGGACCTGGGTACTTGAGAGACCGCCTGCTGCCAATTACCTCCCATAGACCCGTTAGATCGCACAGGGTCGGCCTCCTCCGGGTTCCGTCCACCAGCCAATGCCATCTGGCTACCACCCGGGGGAGGGCCTTCTCTGTGGCAGCTCCGGCCCTTTGGAATGAACTCCCCGCGGAGATTCAGACCCTCACCTCTCTCCAGGCCTTCCGAAAAGCCGTCAAAACCTGGCTGTGCCGGCAGGCCTGGGGTTGATGAGTTCCCCTCCCCTCTCGACTTGTATGGCTGTGTGATTCTTGTGTATTTTAATTACGTGTATTGTGTTTTATGTCCCCTTTCCCCCTTTGAGTTGTTCGCCGCCCTGAGTCCCCCCCCGGAGAAGGGCGGCATACAAATAAACTAAATCTCAAATCTCTCTCAAATCTCTTGCATTAAAAATCCTAGCAAAAGCAAATCCCAAAAATCTGAAATCATGCTATCTGTTTTGAAACCAGGCACATTCACAGTGTCTCCAACCAAGGTTCTGAGGTAGCTAATAAATTTTATAAAGGAAGAAAGGAAAGAAGGAAGGAAGGAAGGAAAAAAGAAAGAAAGAAAAAGGAAGGAAAGAAAGAAAGAAAGAAAGAAAGAAAGAAAGAAAGAAAGAAAGAAAGAAAGAAAGAAAGAAAGAAAGAAAACAAAGTAAGTCAAGGCCTCTGGAATGAATCTAACTCACCTACCCCCCAAATATATATAGATGACTCCACCCTCTTAGAACCAACCCAGAACTAAGGAGAAATTTCCTGAAGGAACAATTGATCAGTAGAATGATTGGCTCCTGAAATTGTGAGTTCTCAACCACAGGAGGTTTTAAAGAAGAGATTGGACAACCATTTGTCCCGAAACAGTAATAAGATTTCCTGCTTGAGCAGGGGATTGGACTAGAAGATCTCCAAGGTCCCTTCCAATTATGTTATTCTGTTAAATAACCTAGTTATTACCCAGAGTTTGGGCCAAATTGAGTTCTGTTCCAGTGGACTATAAATAGAAATTGGGGTCTGTTCACATACTGTTATTTTTAACTACCGTATTTTTCAGCGTATAAGATGTACCTTTTTACCCCTCTAAAAGAGCATGGAAATGTTGGTGTGTCTTATACACCGAATACAGCCATTTTTGGCCTCCCGAAGCACCACCCCTGCATCCCATTTTTGCCTTCCCTTAGTCCCCAGCAGCACTTCTTCAAAATCTTGGTGTGTCTTATACACCTGAGTGTCTTATAGTCCAAAAAATATGGCATTATTATTCTCTTCTTTTTTATTGATTGTACACTGCTCAGGATCCCAACTGGTGTCAGAAGGCCATATAAATTTAATAAATATTTTAAATTACTTGCAGCTCCCATTATTAAAAGAGACTTATTTTATATTGGTGAAATATAAACTTCATATTGTTCACCCATGTTCCAGTTTGATGCCTTTCATTTATTTTAATTGAAACAGATCACAGTTTCATAAAACAAGAATAATAATCATTTTCAGTATTTCAGTTTTAGTTTTGTAATGTTTTAAAATTAAAGGATAATCAATGCTTTTAAGAGTTACTATGGGCTCTGAGTGCTTCCATAGAATTCATTCAATTTATGTACCATAGCTTCTAGGTTTCAGGCAGATTTAACTTACAATTTTCCACCCTTCATTTTACAGAAATGATTTAAAAATTCAATTTATCTGCAATAAGGGAAAATAGCGTTTAACTGAGTCTATGGTTAAATGTTTAAAAAAGTTAAAGGCAGTGACATTTTTATTTTCCTGAAAGCCAGTAAAATCTAATTGATATAAATCATTTATCATCTCTTGATGGAAACCCAAAGTCATTATTATGCTATAAAATGTCTTGCAAAAGCACAATGTTTTGCATTATTGGCAAAAATAAATTATTGCTGTCATAAAATGCTGATTCGTAATTGCAGGCTAATTGTAAAAATGGGTGGGGGTAATCCATAAAACATAGCACACCATGTAACACTAGTGAGATCATGATTTCTTTATCTTATTTTTTCCCCTAATTCAGTCCTTTCCAACATGGAATTGGCACTATAACTCTGAGAACTCCCAGCTTGCATTTTACTCACAAATTAAGTATAATGTTTATTGTCATTGTACTTAAATACAACGAAATTGGTTAATTAATTGGAAACCAGAGCAGATTGCTCTCAGTTTTGTAACCTTAGCAACTTTTAGAGGGGTGGACTTCAGTTTCCAGAATTCCCCTGCCAACATGGGTATCCAACTGAGTTTACTGAGTTCAGAAATGGCATTTAATGCATCTAGGAAAGAAGAGATCGTCTATCTTTTTTTGGGTAGCTGGTTCTATTGTCAAACTGCTACTTCCATTAATAAATTAATATCTGCTTTGCCATAAATCTGCTTCTTTGTGATGACATTTTTCACTACAGTTGTCTTGCACTAGCCCTTTGTTCATGTCTTCTAGAGCAGGGGTGTCAAACTTGCATTGTCACGGCGGCGACATCTGACGTATCACGAATTTCCCCCCCTTCGTTAAACTGGGTGTGGGCACGGCCAGCGCGTGATACAACTGGCCGCCAATTTGACACCCCTGTTCTAGAGTCTTCCAACTACCATGATACCAAGGTAATAATCGTGGCACGACAAAACCGCGCTCGTCAAAATAGCGGTGATAAAATCACGTCGCTAAAACCGCGACGTCATCACCGCGTGTCATCACCGCCGCGACAACAGTGCGGCGACAGAAGGGCGCTTTAAATCAGCGCGGCGGCAGAAAGCGGATTTAAATTAAGGTAAGGGTTAGGATTAGGTTTAGGGGTTTGTTTTAGGGTTAGGTTTAGGGTTAGGTTTAGGATGCTGAGTGCTTGGGAATGCGCAGATTTGCCCTCCGCGATTATGTCATCGCGGTAGGGTCATGTTTTTCCTTAGCGCTTCGAATGGCGCGAATTAGTCTTCGCGCTTATGTCTCCGCAGATAAGGGCTTCGCGGATTTGTGGTGGAACCGGTAATAATAATGCAGGAAGGTCATTTTAACTGTGTCCTGGTATTATAAAGCTGTTATAAGAGCAGAAATGATCCTAATATAGTTATAAAAATAAAATATATAATTATTCGGAATGTAGTTTTGATAAACATTTAAATGTTTGGTTGCAATTCTTAATCAAGTTTTCTGTTTTCACAGATGAAAAGATCTAAAAACACTAAAGTGAGCTTTGCTAGATTTCACACGCCGATTGGTTGAAAAATATGTTCACTAAAAATTACAATTTTGTTTAGCTTACAGATGCAAAATGAAGTATCAGTCTGGTCTATGCTGAATCACTGCTTATTTGAGGATAACGGTTGGGTTGAGTTTCTTATGAGACATTCTATTTTCCATGTTTGTAGAAGGAAAGTCTGGTAAAACGATGCCAAAATTAATAAGAGGAAAGTGCTAAGATTCATACCAGTGGGTAAAATAGTTTCCTTACTGTTTGCTCAGACCATACTGAATGAAATCCTGTCTGATTTGACAGTGATCTGTAATCTTAGCTGAAACCATGAGGTTTATGCAGAAGGTGTACACGTTCTGTAGATGACAAGGAGGCCCTGTGGAACAGAAGAGAGGACAGAATAAACCTAGTTATTTCACACCAGTGTTGGCAAATCTTTTCGGCGCCAAGTGCCAAAATGGGAGCACGTGCGCGCAGGGGAGCCCCGGAAACCGGAAGAGCAGTTCTCCCAGCCTTCTGATTTCTGCCGCGCAGGCACACGTGAAGACAAGTTGACTGGTGTGCATGCGCACACTGGAAACCAGTGTATGCATGCGTGCCAGGAAGCTGCTCTTCTGGTTTCCAGTGCTCCCACATGAGGAAAGACCAGCTGGCAGAGCGTGCATGTGCGTGCCAGAACCTGGAAGAGCAAACAGAACATCTTGTTCCATGTTCTGCTCTGACACAGAACATCCTGTCCAGTTTCCCCAATCTCATTGTCTCCAGATATTTTGGGACTGTAATTCCCCGAACTCCTAGCTAACTTTTGGTTATATTAATTGAGAAATTTGAGATTTGTAGCCCCCATACATGTTTCGTCCAAACATTTTGATCTGGGATACAGATGTTCCATTTAAAAGCCTCAAGGCCACAATACGCATCCAGCTATTTCACAATCTAATGCTTGCATAACAACTTTTACTTTATATTCGAGGAATAATATAAAACTAGGCTTTAGCAAAGAAACATTGTGGTAACGCTCATATTTTAATACAGAAGGCTCTTAAAGTGAATATAAAAATTAAATCAGAGAGTTTTAGATTTAATAGACGAAGAACTTGAAAGATAAAACCTGGAACCTTTTGGTTATATATTGACAGCAGCAAGAATGCTTCACGAACAAAAATAGAATGATACTTTAATTCCCACAATGGATTAGCAGAATTAACAGATGTGACTGAATTAACTGCTGTAATAAAAAAGAACATATCCAACTTTGCTCCTACTTGGAAACCGCTTCTGGTTTTTGTGCTTGAGATGGAAAAATACATATGGAACTTTGACTTTTGGTTTTGCTGATAAGTTTGTTGTTGTAGAAATGGCATTAAGTATGTAAAAGTAAAAAGTTAAGGCTGTAATTTCGTTATTGTTTATTTATTGTGCTAAAAAAGATTCGAAAGTCAATGCTTTTCTTTCCTTTTTCCTCTTTGTCCTACCATTCTTTCTTTCCCTCCCCTATTTCCCCACTGCTTTCATTTTCATATGTACTTTATATTTTGAAAAGCTTGTTAAAATTATTTTAAAAAAAACATAAAGCTAGGTTTTGATTACAAATTGCTAAATGATTTTCTCTTCTGTCAATTTTGAGAAGCATTTCTCCACTGGTAGAGCAGACTTCGTTTTTATCGTTATTGTTTTAAAGTTATAGTAGCGTGATGGCGAACCTATGGCACGCGTGCCACAGGTGGCATGTGGGCCCCTCTTTGTGGGCACACGAGCCATTGCCCCAGCTCAGCGCCATCGCACATGCATGCTTGCCTCCCACTGTCGTGCATGTGGGAGACGTGTGCACATGCACAGGGGGATTATGTGCACATGCATGGGGGGAAAAGGAGAACGTGGGGGTCCCCGTGGCCCATTTTTGGGTCCCAGGAGGCTTCAGGGAGGCCTGCTAGGCCCAAAACAGGCCATGGGGAAGGCGTCATGCACACATGTGTGAGGGGTAGGGGAGCGGGGATGGTGGTTGCACGTCCATGTGCTGGGGGGGGGTGTCAAGGCACACGTGAGGGTCACACATGCATTGCATTATGGGTGTTGGCACACACACGCACACTATCACACAGGCACGTGCGCTTTCAGCACACGAGGACAAGAAAGGTTAGCCATCACTGTTATAGTACCACCATAATAAGATTCCTACTTAAAATTCTATTGTAGAATTCTTACTCAAGAAATAAAGTTAGCTGGGCTCTGATTGTTGTTTCAAATCTGACTTCCCAGGCATTTTTAGGAAATGAAAAGCCACATAAAAATGTTAGCCTATCTGTGAAAAACAAAAGCGAACACAGAAAAACCTAAACAGCATTGTGATTTTTGGCATTATCGATGCTAATTGATTCCAAGACATTAGGGGGGGGGCAGAGGAATAAATTAAGGCTATGGAGTTGCAATGCTTCAAATACAATCATTAAGGAGTTCTGTCTCTTTAAGAATGATTCAGCTAAACGGGAGAGGAAAAAGAACAGGTCAAAAAGGGATTCTGGACTCAGATGGAATTTCTGCAAGCCAAGAGGTTTCAAAAACATACAGAGTCCACTCCTATCTTGAGCAATACTACAATCTCCCTCGGCAGACCGTTTGAGCAATTGGCAGAGGATAAGAACTGGATTTGGGTTCCAAACCAATAAGATTTGGGGTGCTAGAGGAGCAGAAAATGAGAGTTGGAAAACCTCTATTCGGTTTTCTCTTCATTGATAAAGCTCCTTAGGTCATCTAGAAGAGCCATATTTTCTCTTTGCACCAGAGGTGGTATTCAGCAGGTTCTGACCAGTTCTGGAGAATCGGTAGCGGAAATTTTGAGTAGTTCGGAGAACCGGGAAATACCACCTCTGGCTGGCCCCGCCCCCATCTATTCTCTGCCTCCCGAGTCCCAGCTGATTGGGAGGAAATGGGGATTTTGCAGTATCCTTCCCCTGCCATGCCCACCAAGCCATGCTCACCAAGCCACGCCCACAGAACCGGTAGTTAACATTTTTTGAATGTTTTGCACCTTTCAATATTGGCATAAAAATATCCGCCTACCATCCAGCATAGCTGTAAAGATTAATGAGGACTGTACTTATAATAATATTTATTTAAGTTTGTTGCACAGTCGGGGAGATGTTTAGACTGGATTTGACATTTTTACCCACTCTTGGGTCCTTCTCAAGGCCTGGGATAGACATGTGACCTGGTGGGAGTGGCTTGCCGGCCATGTGTTCTCTCTCTCTCTCTCTCTCTCTCCCTCCTTCCTTTTGTCTCTCTGTCCCTTTTTCCTTTTTTTCTTTCATCTCTCTCTCACTTTTTCTTTCTTTTTTTCTTTCTTTCTTTCTTTCTTTCTTTTTCTTTCTTTCTCTGTGTGAGTCTGTCTGTCTGTCTGTGTGTGTGTGTGTTGTGTGTGTCTGTGTGTGTCAGTGGTGGGTTTCAAAAAAATTTGGAACCTCTTCTAACCCGTTCGGTAGATTTGATGAACCGGTTCTACCGAACTGGTGCGAACTGGTAGGAACCCACCTCTGGTTCCAAGTAACACCCCAACAAAAGAAGGAGTTTCCTCAAAGTTCCCATTTTATTACAGATGTCATATTGACACATCTGGGAAAACTCAAATCTGAAAGCTTCCAGGTTTTCCCCACCCAAATGAAAGTTCAAATCCCTGCCCAGCACCCATATGTCCATCACATGGTCCAATCAGGCCCCGTCCCAACTGGAGATGCCTCCCAGTCATACACTTCCAGGTGTAGGGCAAGATGTCCTTGACTCTCTGAGGAAGGAATCTTATTATGACTGTATATCTCCCATAGTCCATATAATCCCCCCTCCCATTTTCCCCACATTGAATGTGGCAGGCCTGAAGGCCCAATGCAAAAGATGGCTTCCAGGTCTGACAGCGGGAACTATACACTATGTTAAGCTAATGGGCCAAGTTGTGATAGAAACTGAGTGTTGTGCGTAATGTTTTGTTCCCCCAAGGCACCCTCTGATCCTTTAGTACTAATTCAGGACAAGTGAAATTCTTTCTCTAAAGAAAAATTTCCATAGGCAAACACTTCTGAAGACCAAGACATGAGGAACACGCAGGTGCACATATGCATATAACAGTGACGTGCGGTCAGCTTTAGCCCTGGTGAGGCACTTTTTAGACTTGTGGACTTCAACTCCCAGAATTCCACAGCCAGGGATGCTCAGTTCCGATTTAAAGCGACAGCATTTTTCCCCCTTGCAAAATAAGTTTTCCCATTCTTTTTCTTCTCCCTCCCCCTCCTTCCTCCCTCTCTCCCTCCCTCCCCCCTCTCTCAAACAGACACACGCACACAGAGAACTTCGATCCCTCTCTCATTCACTCACTCTCAAACACAAACACAGAAGTTTGATTGGATATATTTTCCAAAGGCTTGAAAGCAGCTCCTCTGCCATATCACCCCCCTTCCCCCGCTGCCTTCCGATCAAACTTTTTGAATTCCTCCCCCCTCCCCACACACGCACCTTTTCCAGCTGTTTCAGAGACGATTTCAACTCTGCTTCTCCCTGCCCTGCCCTGCCCTCCCCTCATGAAAAGCCAGAGCTCTGAGTCAGACTAAGCTAGTTGCTCCCAGAGAACTCTAAAAAGCCTCTAAAAATGCCCTCTACAGGAGGCGAGAGAATACGTGCCTCATTTGCATAAGGAATTCTTCGCATTTTAACCCTTGCTTAACTCTTAAAAGGCAAAAAAAATCCTTATGCAAAAGAGGCCCCTAGTTCTCTGGCCTCCTCCTAGTTAATACTGAGAGCAGACACCAAGCCACTGTGACTTGAAATCTGGTAGCAACTACCCTGGCTTTAATTATTTTAAGAAAATCATTTAAAATCCTTTCCTTTCCCTGAGGAGACTGGTGAGGCCCCGCCTCCCTTGCCTCTAGTGACTGCACGTCCCTGGCATATAAGCATAAAGGCGTATGTTTCTGTGAGGTTTGAATAACGTATTTTTCCTGGGGTGCTGCTTTGCAACAGGTTCATACTGGAGCTTGCTCTTTTATTTTGCTACTAAACCAACAATGCTTTTTTATGTTATTTATATATTCAGAACCTCCAAAGGTCTACCAATGTGGTGTACCAAGCCCATCATGTTAGCAGAAACAAGAGAGGACAAGTTTTGGGCACAAAAGGTGGATTTCGTGGCTGCACAGTATGGCTAACAGGTATTGTGTTCTCTCCTCACTTAGGAAATTAATATCTGGGGAAGGTTCTTATAATTTCTATTGTAGTAGAAAAAAAAAATAAGGCTGCCAAATGGACCTGCAGAAATCCAGATTACTGCTAGAGGCTAATGAAAGAACTTTCTGGATCCCAGATCCAGAAATCTGCCCAGATTTAGAAGTTATAATAAGATACAGAGTTTATAAATGCATAACCTGGTAACTGTGGAATATATTGACAAATTAACAAAAGGTGGATTATGTGTGACTTATGTGATAAATTTTATTAATTGTTCAGTTCTGCAAAGTACGTGTTTAACATCTTTTAAAATATGAAATGCTATGATTTGCATTTACCCTTCCAGGAGGTATAAAATATTTCGAAAGCTTTAATAGGTGTAATGCATGCGTCATTTATTTATTTTACCAAAACGTAAAGCTATAAAGAGATCTTAGAAAAGTGTTTCATAAAACTGAAGGACTAAAGGCATGTGTATGCTTCTTTGTTTTTGATTAGTTAGAGTTAGACAATCTGGCTGTAAAGTACAAAAAAAAGATTAATAAGTTTTTCATATTTTGACATTTTATTTTATGGTATGCTTGTGGATTTAGGAAAAGCCGGGGTGAACCATCACAGTTTTTTAATTTTTTTTAACCTATGATTAACAGGTCTTTCTGGTGCTGGTAAAACAACCATTGGGTTTGCCCTTGAGGAATACCTCATGTCTCATGGCATCCCTTGTTATTCTCTTGATGGGGACAACATTCGTCATGGTCTCAACAAGAATCTAGGTTTCTCTGCTGATGACCGAGAAGAAAATATCCGCCGTGTTGCTGAAGTTGCCAAACTATTTGCAGATGCTGGCTTAGTCTGCATTACTAGTTTCATTTCTCCTTTTGCAAAGGTAAATCTCTCTGGAGAATTATTCTGTCCTTTAAAAAAAAAATTGTTATGGGACGCAGATTTAAGATTTTACATTTCCTTGTAAAACTTTTCTTCTTTTGGGGAATGTAACATCCTTTTGTGTGATTCTTTCTAATTATCTTCAAATCCAGCTTTCACCAGTAGAAAACTCTCCCCGAAACCCTGGACTTCATCAGTTTCATTTAGCTTGCCATTAGTCAATCAATCAAAATTTTACTTGTGGGAATTGAATGCCATTTCAGTCTTTCTTTCTCTCTGGCTCAAGCCATATTTTTTTTAAAAAGTATCACTAGAATTGGAATGAAGACTCTAGGCCAGTGTTTCTCAACCTTGGCTACTTGAAGATGTCTGGACTTCTTCAAGTGGCCAAGGTTGAGAAACACTGCTCTAGGCCTTGTAACCCAACCTTTATCTATTTGGCCAATAAATATGGGTAAAACTTGGTATATGTGCGAGAGAGACAAAGACAGAAACAGAAAAAAACAGAACACTTTGATCATCCTGTTACATACCTTGTTTCCCCAAAAATAAGATCTCCCTGGATAATAAACCCAATAGGGCTTTTGAGCGCATGCGCTAAAATAAGCCCTCCCTCCCAAAATAAGTCCTCCCTGAAAATATTGCAACATAGCAGCAGCCATGAGGTGACCATGCTCGACACCTCCTGCAGCTGAAAAATAATAAGACCTTCCCAAAAATAAGGCCAAGCGCTTATTTCGGGGGTCAAAAGAAAATAAGATCCTGTCTTATTTGGAGGGAAACATTTGGAGGTATTTCTGTATCTGTGTAGATATCTTCATATTTATACAATAGATTTAAGAAGAAGAAAGAACACTAAGGTACCTAAATGGTGCAGTGACCTAGAAGTGGAGCTCTCACCTCACAATCAGAGGGCTGCGAGTTTGATCCTAAGTAGAAGTAGCTATTTCTCTCTCTGAGCACATTGAGAACATATCTGCTGAACAAAACTCAGCACTGGCGACAGGAAGGGCATCTGGCCATTAAAACACTCTGCCAGCTCCTTTCAGTTTCCCAGACTCCCCTGCAAGGGAGTATGGAGTCATTAAAAGATGATGAATAAGTAAGATAGCTATGTTACTGATTATTACTTTGTTCCTTTTACAGGACCGTGAGAATGCACGGAACATTCACGAGACAGCCAGGCTTCCTTTCTTTGAAGTTTTTGTGGATGCACCTCTCAATATCTGTGAAAGTAGGGATGTGAAAGGCCTATACAAAAAAGCACGAGCTGGAGAAATCAAAGGTTTGATTATCTCATCCCAGCGGCAAATATGTACTATCTACATAATCGCCCTTCTTTTACACCCCTGCTCCTAAATACAAGCTTTGTCTGCAAATGTCCTAGTCTAATGCACCAAAACTCTGTGAACTCTTGTATAGGTCACATCATTGGACTTGAATGATGGGATTGAGTAATGGTTATGTAACTGAGCAAGTTGGTGGAGGCTCCAACAGGTAGCTGTAAATCCATATTAGCTAGGGAAAAAATTGTTGGGAAGCACCTGATGAGATTTTGAAAGCTGTTGATGCAGAAGACAGAAGAGCCATTGTTTTTATGGGTGTCATGTTTGATCTTTGATTTGAAGTTCGAACATATTGTCTTACACCAATGAATATCCAAGGGACACGTGGCTTAGTGGCTAAGACGCTGAGCTTCTCAGTCAGAAGTTGGGTGGTTCGAATCCCTAGCACCGCGTAACTGAGTGAGCTCCCGTTACTTGTCCCAGCTCCTGCCAATCTAGCAGTTCGAAAGCATGTAAGAATAAAGTAGAAAAATAGGGACCACCTTTGGTGGGAAGGTAACAGCGTTCCGTGCACCTTTGGGGTTTAGCCATGCCGGCCACATGACCACAGAGATGTCTTCGGCATTGTCTTCAGCTTTTAAACAGAGATGAGCACTGCCCCCTAGAATCAGGAACGACTAGCACATGTGTGCAAGGGGAACCTTTACCTTTAATGAATATCCAACTCTAATTCCAGTGTAAAAATAGGACAAGCTGAATATATTAATAGATAGTAGAAATACACCGAAGGGAGGAGTAGAGGGAAAGAAGAAAGAGGGGTAGAGAGGGTGGGAGAGAGGATTGGAGGGAGGGTGAGAAGGAAGGGAGGGAGTGTATTGGGAGAGAGGCATGGTAGAGGGGGAGGGGAAGTAGGGTAGAGGGGAATGATGGTGGGAAGACGGAAAGTTGGAGGGGGGCGAAAGAAAGGGTGTATGGAGGGTCGAAGAGGTACATTGGGTTTCTATTTTGGGGGGTATTATTGACAAGAGGAATGGCTGTGTTTATTGTTTAATGTTATATGGCCCCGGTTCTGTACAGTGTATGTGTGACTGTACAAAAATGAAAATGGAAAATAAAACTATCTATGCAAGAATTTTTTTAAAAAAATGAATATCCAACTCTTTTCTAGGATTCACCGGAATCGATTCGGAGTATGAGAAACCAGAAATGCCCGAACTTGTGCTGAAAACCAACATTTTTTCAGTGACTGAATGCATCCAGACTATTGTGGAGCTTCTGCAAGAACAGGTATCATGTGCTGGTTTGCAATAACAAACCCTAATCCACACATACACAAAAAAAAAGCATTTTCACTTTTTCCAGGTCTGTGTTTAACCAACCCATGTTTCACAAGGGGACTTTATCGCTTACCTGTTTCTTTCTCTGTTAGAACCTGGTTCCTTCCACTGCAATTAAAGAAGTGCTTGAACTGTTTGTACCTGAAAATAAAGTGGAACAAACTTGGGCTAAAGCTGGTACTTTGCCATCTATAAACATTACCAAGGTAAGAAATAAGAACACTGTGATTCTGATATAGGAAAACCCTCCGTTTAATTATCTGGGGAAAAAAAACCTTGTCCTGTGTGTTCTTAGATTTAAGCAAACTAATTTCCCATATTTGCCATCTTTGAAGTACAGGGCGGGGCATAACCTTTTCCTAGGGGGTCACAGCAAGATCGACAGCAGTTTACAACTTCAGCGACACCTCATTTTAAAGCCCATAAAAAACTGAATTGAATGAGCTATTAAATGTTAAATTTGCTTTAAGAATGGCTGGAAAATTCGATTCGGAAATGCAAATGCGACTCAGCAATTGTTAAAGGAAAACAATGTCGAATTTTGGGGCAATGACGTCTGGCCGGGAAATTCGCCAGATCTCAATCCGGCAGAGAACATTGGGGCCATAATTAAGGATTAAGGATGAAGTGGAAGCTCTGATGATTCAGGAGCAAGGTCAAAATCGATATTCGGTTGAAACTTTGAGAATGAATTTGGAAACTGTGTTGAAAAATCTGGAAAATCGAACGGAACTGTTTGAAGATTTGTTGTGTTCTTATCCACCTCGTTTGAATGCTGTTCGAAGGGCTAATGGTGGTCATACTGACTATTAAATCGTGTCAATAAACTCGGTTTTTGATGGGCTTTCGAATGGTGTATGAATTATTTGTGTTGTTATTACAAGTGTTGCTGTGACCCCCCTAGGAAAAGGTTATGCCCCGCCCTGTACTAAGGATGAGCTGAGTAAGAGAAATATACTTTTCTAATTGGCCTTTTCGAGTGGGAAATAGATTTCTGCTTCAAATTTCAATTTTTTAAAACCTTTTTTTCATTTTAAAAATCCAGATAAAAAGGGATGAATGATGGAAGGAAGGGCTTTGGGGCCAAAGCAATGTAATATGAAGGTACCAGGCATTTTTAGAAGAAAATAAATATACAAGGTTTCTTTCCCTTTGCACATCCTAAAAGTGAAAGCTCTGTGTGTGTGTGTGTGTGTGTGTGTGTGTGTGTGTGTGTGTGTGTGTTTAAGAGAAATATGCATATACATATAGACAGTATATTTAAGAGAATGTTATTCTTTGTTCCTGCTGGCCTTCAAATCACTATGGATCTCCTGGAAATAAAATGCCAAGGTTCTGCATAATTCTCTTATTGTTCTGACCCAGCCTTCGCAGAAGCAAGAAATAGAGTCCTCACAAAAAAAACACCCTTCTTTATTTACCTCTTGTGAATTAATTGCATTCACCAACCAAAAAGTCCAGGCAAGACTCTTGCAGGGAGTGAAGTGCACCAACAGACCTTATCGGTTCGTTACGATAAGTGCAGGGCCAAGGCTGTGAGCTCCCAGCTGAAAGGCTGCAAATTAAGTGCTGGCAAGGCAGTCTTTTTTGCACGAAACACAATGAGTAAAATCTCTAGAACTATGAACTGTTATCTCCTACGAGCAACACTCCCCTTTCCTTCTATTTATTCCCCAGCCAGGGATTGTAGATTGTAGATTTAATTTATTTGTATGCCGTCCTTCTCCGGGAGGGACTCAGGGCGGCGAACAACTCAAAAGGGGAAAAGGGGATACAAACACAATACACGTGATTAAAATACACAAGAGTCATACAGCCATACAAGTCGAGAGGGGAGGGGAACTCATCAACCCCAGGCCTGCCGGCACAGCCAGGTTTTGACGGCTTTCCGGAAGGCCTGGAGAGAGGTGAGGGTCGGAATCTCCGCAGGGAGTTCATTCCAAAGGGCCAAAGGGAGGGGCCATTCAGCGTCCACATTTGATTTGCTTCCTGAGTCGACTCAGTTGTCCTCCGTTGTTCATCTCTCCTAGCTGCTTTGCTCATACGTGCATCAGGAACAGCCCCCCCCCCCAGCTGTTCTTCCTCACTCATAGCAAAGGCAGCCGCCTCTGTGGTGGCTGGAAAATGGCGGACAGTCCTGGCTCTATCTCTGGGTCAGACACTTAGCATCCATCAGAGCCTTCCCCAAGTTCCAGAACTGGCCAAAGTTCTTCCCCAATCTCCTCATCGGGCAGCTGACGGGCCACAACAGTTATATTCTTTGTCCGGCTCTTGAAAGCTGCCTCCAACAAAAAGAATGACTCCTTCTAAACAAGATGCTCACTGTGTTGCTGAGATCAAAAGGAGAAGAATATTCATTCATTTATATCCCATCTTCATTACGTTTATAAATTACTGGAGGTGGCAAACATATATAATAGCAATAGCAGTTAGACTTATATACCACTTCATAGGGCTTTCAGCCCTCTCTAAGCGGTTTACAGAGTCAGCATATCGCCCCCACAGTCTGGGTCCTCATTTCACCCACCTCAGAAGGATGGAAGGCTGAGTCAACCCTGAGCCGGTGAGATTAGAACCGCTGAACTGCAGATAACAGCCAGCTGATGTGGCCTGCAGTACTGCACTCTACCCACTGCGCCACCTTGGCTCTATATAAGGCTTCTTCCACTTCTTTTCCTCACAACAGCAACCTGGGTACTTGAGAGACCGCCTGCTGCCAATTACCTCCCACAGACCCGTTAGATCGCACAGGGTCGGCCTCCTCCGGGTTCCGTCCACCAGCCAATGCCACCTGGCTACCACCCGGGGGAGGGCCTTCTCTGTGGCAGCTCCGGCCCTTTGGAACGAACTCCCCGCGGAGATTCGGACCCTCACCCCTCTCCAGGCCTTCTGGAAAGCCGTCAAAACCTGGCTGTGCCGGCAGGCCTGGAGTCGATGAGTTCCCCTCCCCTCTCGACTTGTATGCCTGTGTGATTCTTGTGTATTTTAATCACGTGTATTGTGTTTGTATCCCCTTTTCCCCTTTTGAGTTGTTCGCCGCCCTGAGTCCCTCCCGGAGAAGGGCGGCATACAAATAAACTAAATCTTAATCTTTGAGGCGGGTGGAGCTGAGAGAGAGTGACTGATCCGCGGTTACTCAGGTAGCTTTCACGACTAAGGCCGGATTAGAACTCATAGTTTCCTGGTTTCTAGACCAGCCCTTAATAAGGATTTCAGCAACTGAACTAATAGTGCCCCGATACATCAGGGCTGAGTCTTCAAATATTTTCTTATAAATAAGGAATAATTTTCAGAAGTGGTAGGTATATTATATTATATCCATTGGGAAAAATTTTTTTTTTCATTTTATCCAAGTGATCCTAATTGGGAACGCTCTCATAGCTAATGAGAAAATTATTTTCAAAGTGTTGCGTTGAAATGCTGAAAACGGCGCTCCTGACAAGTAAGAACAATAAACTAGCGGAATGGCTGGCCTTCAGAAATTGTGGGTGCTCCATCACTGAGGAGTTCCACAAAGAGATTGGACAGCCATTTGTCCAGAATGGTATAGGGTCCCCTGCCTGAGCAGGGGGTTGGACTAGAGGACCTCCAAGGCTCCTCCCAACTCTGTTATTCTGTTAACTCCTTACTTTCATGTGCATATGTCATATGCTCTACTGTCTTTATTTTCCAGTTGGATCTGCAGTGGGTTCAAGTCCTAAGTGAAGGTTGGGCCACTCCACTCAAAGGGTTTATGCGGGAGAAAGAATATTTGCAAGTTATCCATTTTGGCACTTTGCTCGATGGTATGATATACTAATTCATTATCCTTAGGCATTCTTTTTGGAAATTTTCTTTTGAAAGAACCAAATTCTCATTAAGAATATTCTTTGACTAATGTGTAATGAAATTAGTACCTTCGTTACGATAAACTAGAAAAACATGCTGATCATAGACAGGTAAATTGCCAGATCAAATCAAGTCAAATCCTAGATCTTGCCTTCACTCTGGTCCTAAAGGCCACAGAGTAATTTTATTGACTGCGGGGCTGTCTAGATTCAAATTGCTCCTTTTTTTGTGAATCCCCTTGGATGATCTTGGATGGCTTAGTCTGCATAATCAGCAGCTGTCGGAAACTAATAAAGCAATAAAAATAGTTTTAAAGAGAGCACTGAAAACAGTTTAATAGATATGTGAAATATTTTACTGAACAAGCACATTGCTGGAGCTTTGTTTTCCACTATCATGTTTCTCCTGTCTACCATAGGTGAAAATGGGGTGATATACAAATACCATATAAGGAGCAGACACTTCTTATTTATACCACCGTTAATTCTTGTGGTATTGGCATCTACTTTAAGTAAGATCTTGACTACATTCTACTTTGCTAGGATGTTGGTAAGATCCAGTTTTACTAAGCTGGGAAGATGCATAATGTTTCAACTTTACTTACCTTACAATGGTCCTTATGGAAATCAAATGGAAAATCCCAGAGTCTTCACTCAAATGTAGCCCCTTGCAGTCCATATTATCATCTTCATTAAAGGGCTGCTTCAATTAGTCACATGCATGATACCACATTGATACATTGGCTACGTGCATCTACAAATGGAGCCATCTACCCGTGGATCCCTCTTTGTAGATTGGTCCTCATCATGCAATCATGTTTAGAGTTTTAAGCGTCATCTTGATATTTTGGAAGCTCTTTGTGATTGAGAAGGAAAGCAATTAAAATATTAATTGATTGAGAAGGAAAGCCATTAAAAGTTAATTATCTTTATATTTTGCCAGGAGTGGGTAAAATTGATATATTCAAGCTTGGTATGTATTCAGTTGTTTTTGCTATGCTATGCAAATAATTCAAAAAAGATTAATTGACAAGATTTTCTGAAATGAAATTTCGATATAGTATTCCAGAATCATAAGCATATTCATGATCCAACCAGTTACACTGTGCTTTTCCAACATTTTCATTGACTTGGAAAGGGCAACTCTTAATTTGCATTCTCTTTCTCCTGCTTCTTGCCTTCTTCTTCAATAGATTGGTTACACAAAGCTTATCAACCACTGACCCAAGGCAGTTTACCAGTCATAGCCTGAAGTCTATTATCTTGTGATCCTTACCATCTTCTTTCTAGAATTTTACATCCTAACACAGTGTTCCCCATTGTGATAGTCTAGGACAGGGGTGTCAAACTCAAGGCCCGGGGCTAGTTCTGGCCTGCGGGGTGCTTAGATCTGGCCTGCGGGGCCGCCCCGGAAACAGCGAAGAACTGGCCCATGGTACCTCTGCCAGTGAAAATGGAGCTTGGGAGGACCGCACATGGCCCTCCTGAGCTCCATTTTCGCTGGCAGAGCGTTGTAGGAGGCCGTTGTTATCTCTGGCAGAGCGCTCCGACCACAGGTGTCCCTGACACGAGTGACATTGAGCTGGCCACACCCATCCCAGCGTCACCCACTCTGGCCCCCTGAGATCAAACATAACCCTGATGTGGCCCTTAATGAAATCCCTGTGGTCTAGTGGAGCAGATGTTTAGTTATTAGGAAAGGATTCCTAGAGAGATTGCAAGAATGGGAATTCTCAAGAAGTGTCCATAGCTGACTCAGATAGATGTAACAGGCTTAAGGGTTACACCGAGGGTTATGAGCCGAGGTGGTTCAGTGGTTAAATGCAGCACCGCAGGCTACTTCAGCTGACTGCAGTTCAGCAGTTTGGCTGTTCAAATCTCACCGGCTCAGGGTTGACTCAGCCTTCCATCCTTCCGAAGTGGGTAAAATGAGGACCCGGATTGTTGTGGGGGGCAATATGCTGACTCTGTAAACCGCTTAGAGAGTGCTGAAAGCCCTATGAAGCGGTATATAAGTCTAACTGCTATTGCTATTGCTACACATTTGGAAGACTTTCTGTATATCACATCTGACATCAGTAAGATGACTTAGTGAATTATCAATTACGGATATATTAACCATCTTTTAAAACACGGTTTTATGGAAATGAACACACGACAACACAGTCTCTGTGAATTTCTCTCCAAAATTTGTTTTGTAAAAAAAAAACATTGATAAGAGTATGCCGTTGGAAGAGTTAAACAAAGAAAAGTACATCTGGTTGAATCATAGTATAAATATAACCACTTCTGAAAAGTTTCTGATTGTGCATGTATACAGGATGATCTGTAGATTTGATAGATATGAAATTTAACCCAAGGACCACGGAACCTCTGTTGCGGCTTGGATTCAAAGGTGTCCATCATGAAGCCAGAAAGTCGCTTCTGTTGATGGAATTTTTCCGTTAGACTTTAGAAACAAAAAAAAAAAAAAAAAAAAAGTAAGCCATCATTTTTCCATGTATGGCTTTTTGTTCTGGGTGAAATTATTTTAACATCCCTTGCACATGTGCAGAGCAAGCCCGTTTTAGAAAGGAAATTCAAGCTGTATCGAAATTACCATATTTTTCAGAGTATAAGACGCACCTTTCCCCCCACCCACCCCCAGAAGAGGGTGAAAATCTGGGTGCATCTTATACACTGAATATAGCATTTTGGACTCCCGAAACCCCTCCCCCTTCGCAAAAATGGATGTGCATAGGTTTTAGGAGGCCTACAAAGTGCTCCTGGGGGTTGGGAAGGGCAAAATGAGTCAAAACCGCCTGTTTCTTTGTGCCCCCAGCCCCCAGGAGCACTCTACAAGCCTCCCAAAGCCTATGCATGCCCTGTTTTTTGCAAAAAAATGAGCCTGTTTTTGCAAAAAAATGGCCATTTTTGCTGATTTTTGCCTCCCACCCAGCCCCCGAGAGTACTTTGCAGGCCTCTCAATCTCTCTGCATGCCCCGTTTTTCACAAAAAAGGGTGAAAAGAGGGTTTGGGAGGCCTGCAGAGTGCAAAATATATATATTTTTTAATTTACCTCTTTAAAATCTTGGTGCGTTTTATGCCCTGGTGCATCTTATAATGTGAAAAATAGGGTAACATTTGCATTCTATTAGAATGTAAAGATTCCTGGCAGCAAATGCTTGCCGCTAACTACCTTCAGTTAGTTTACTTCCCAATTAACCTTTCAAAGCTCACATTGTTTTCTTTTGCACTGGCCTGTATAAGAGCGATATTTTCAGTCCCTATGCACCATTGAATGATCCATTGTAATAGTGCGGAAGTCTTCCCTATTTTAGAAAGTGTCCCACATGTAGAAAGATCGGTTCCACCACAAAACCGCGGTCGACTAAAGCGCGCTCGACGAAACCGCGTACCTGACGTCATCACAGTGCGACGAAAAAAGCACGCTGTGAGCGCTAAAGCTAAAATTAACCCCTAAACCTGAAACCTAACCCTAAACCTAACCCTTAACCCTAACCCTTAACCTAACCCTAAACCTAACCCTTAACCCTTAACCCTAAACCTAACCCTAACCCTAACGCTTGACCTAACCCTAACCCTAACTCTTAATCTAATCCTAACCCTAACCCTTACCTTAACGTGAATTGGCTTGCTTTCAAAGCGCTTTTTAAAGCGCCCTTTTTTCTCCGCGGTCGCTGTTGTCGCGCTGCTGATGACGTCAGCGACGCGCTTTAATCGGGCGCGCTTTAGTGGACCGCAGTTTTGTTGTGCCACGGAAAGATCATGATTCTTCAAGACATCCTTAGAGAAAGTCCCACATGATCCTATGGAAGTGGACTTTTTAAAAAAATTGAACTGGTGGATAGTGCTCTACGGATGCCATCTAGTGGCTTCCGAGAGCTCCAGTTTCACATTGGCATCTCCTGTCTGAAGCTGAGACTGAATTGCTGCAAGGAAGGTTTGAACATTTAGATTTAGATTTAGATTTATTTTATTTGTACGCCGCCCTTCTCCGGGAGGGACTCAGGGCGGCGAACAACTCAAAGGGGGAAAAGGGGAACATAGAACACAATACAAATAGTTAAAATAGCCAAGAATCACACAACCACACAGGTCAACGTAGGACCCCCAATCCTCAACGTAGGACCCCAATTGAGCCCACCATTTACGTGGCCAAGTGAGACATTTCTTAAGTGAATTTTGCCCTATTTTATTACCCTTCTTGCCACAGTTGTTATGTGAATCACTGTGCTTGTTAAATTAGCAGCACATGTGTTAAATCAATCTGGCTTGACTTTGCTTGTCAGAAGGTTGCAAAAGATGGGTGCAGAGATCATAAGTGTGAAAAACAGTCCCTTTTTTCAGTGTTGTCATAACTTTGAACAGTCACTAAGTGAACTGCCTAAATACAGGTAGCCGAGGACTGTCTGAATTTTTTGCCCCCATTCCAGTTATTTTTGGGGCATGATTTTTCCATATGGAAATGTACATGCCCCCAGTGGCACGACATAAATGAAAATTTATTTTGCCCGCAACGCCACAGCTTTAATTTTCAATGCTTGCTTTGTCACATGTCACCCCAAGATTGGGAGGGCAACATGATGAGGTAAAAGCATCTCACTTGAATATCTTTGGATCCAACCCATACTCAGGAAAATCAGAATTATTTTGCAGGAAGTTAGAATATTGAGAATGGTCACAGCATCCAATAACTTTGAAATCAAACTCAAATGGCTAAACAAGCTTCACTTCTAATTCGTTAATTGATTCTATTTCATGAACTGAGAACTTGAAATGCAATGTAATGTATTATATTTGTAATCCAGAGGGCCTTTTCCCCCTTCCCCCTCCTTTAAATAGCATTCATGCAATGGCAAAGTTCTTGATTATAAGCAAAACTGAAGCTCAACGTGTAATTTGGACTTCCAAAAAGGGCATTTCAACAGAACCAGATGTGGGGACGCCCTAAATGTCATTTCAACAAAGCTGTTGAAAAGTATATAATTAACCAGCTAGTTAAGCCAGTGTTTCTCAACCTTGGCAACTTGAAGATGTCCGGACTTCAACTCCCAGAATTCCCCAGCCAGCATTCGCTGGCTGGGGAATTCTAGGAGTTGAAGTCCGGACATCTTCAAGTTGCTAAGGTTGAGAAACACTGAGTTAAGCGCTTGCTGGTTGACATAACAATTACATGGATTCAAAAGCCCTCATCGATGACTTGTTGTCAAACAGAAGGTGTGATGCACAAGGTTCAGTCTCACAATTTGCACTAATCAATTTTTTTTTATTAAGGAATTGTTGATGAGGGGAATATTATCATATTTGCAGATGGCATAACGTTAGGTGGGGATAACTAGAAGGCAGAAATGATATTCAGAATTATCTTCATAAGTTAGAGCAATGGGCAGAAAACGCCAGACAATTTTTATAAGCACAAATGCAAAGTGTCTCATTTAGGAAACTGAAACGAAGTGACCCCATATAAAAGGAGGAATATCCAGCTTGATAAAAACAATATGAAAAAGAATTGGATGACATGGTTGATTAAAAAGTAATATTGGCCAATAGTCTATTGAGGCTTCAAAAAAAGGGTATATGTGGTTTTAAGCTGAAGTTTATTTAATTTATTTAAGAAATTTAGTTGCTGCTCATCTCATACCCAACAACTCTGGGCAGCTTATAGCATCGGTGTGAGTGCATTTATTCTTTATTGGCCATTAAGTAATGTGTCTAATAAGATTGTTCATCTTATTTTTTTCTCAGCCTCCTATGCTGCTCTTACCTATAGGCTCTGAGCAGTTTACAAAAATCACAATTTATCATTAATAAATTATATTATTATTATTATTTGCAACAACAGAATTGTATCACAGCGGCCAGTTGTTTCGCTGGATTTAGCATTGATTACTAGTCGGACCCCACCCAGGGGCCTAGGACGTATTATTATTATTGTTGTTGTTGTTGTTGTACAATTGTATCACAGCGGCCAGTTGTTTCGCCGGATTTGGCATTGGTTACTAGTTGGGCCCCACCCAGGGGCCTAGGACGTCGTAATGTATTTTCGTAATATGCCTGCAGATCCAAGCAGTGCGGCTTTTTGCATTTGACTGATGGTGATTTTGTCAATTTTTAACTGTTTTAAATGTAATTCCAGTGCTTTTGGAATAGCACCCAGTGTGCCAATTACCACTGGAATTATCACTGCTGGTTTGTGCCATAGTCGTTGAATTTCGATTTTTAAGTCCTGGTATCTTGCGATTTTTTCATGTTCCTTCTCGGCGACCTTGCTATCACCTGGTATTGCGATGTCTATGATTGTGACCTTATTTTTCTCAACCAGTGTGATGTCTGGTGTATTATGCGCCAGTATTTTGTCGGTTTGTATACGGAAATCCCACAAGATCTTGACCATCTGATTTTCGGTGACTTTTTCAGGCTGATGTTCCCACCAGTTCGTTGCTGTTTTAATATTATAATTTTTGCACAAATTCCAATGGATCATTTGTGCTACTGAATTGTGCCACATTCGCTGGCTGGGGAATTCTGGGAGTTGAAGTCCGGACATCTTCAAGTTGCCAAGGTTGAGAAACACTGTTCTAGAGGCTTTGGGGAAGCCTCCAGAGGGCGCAAAACTGCCCAACGCGCAAACCGGAAGTTCGGGAACGGATTTCCGGTTTGCGTGTTGAGCTATTTTTCACCTCCGTAGACTTCAGGGAAGCTTTTGGAACCCGACGCGAAAAAGGTTCGCCATCACTGTTTTAGGCTATCCTGGGGAAGTTCATGAATTGGACCATAGGACGTTAATTGTTTGATTCAGACAGCGATTTACACACACACACACACACACACAAACATTATATGGAGAATTGACCTTTATAGCCAACTAAAATTGACGAAATGATCCAACAGCAATCTGTTCAAAAAGGAGAAGAAAGAGCAATTCCTAGTATTAAAAACAGAGTCAGTATTAAATCAGGTCAGAAAGGACACAGTTCTAACATATAAAATTAAATGAGAAGGGCCAACTATTAAAACCAAATCTAAATGATGTGATTGATCTTCAGTCTGAGATTCATAACTGCTACTAGATATTTAGCTTTACAAAGCGGGAGAATGCCCTTCAAGTGAAATTATTGTTTTAAACCTGAATGGTTTTCCTTCAAAGTATTTATACAAATAATACTTCTTCCTCCTTTGTGAAGGAGGAAGAAACATTTTCTAGTTCAGTGTTTTTCAACCACTGTGCCGCGGCACACTAGTGTGCCGTGACATAGTGTAAGGTGTTTTTTTTTTAAACATTTTCTAATGGTGGTGTGCCTCGTGATTTTTTTCATGAAAAAAGAGTGCCTTTGCACAAAAAAGGTTGAAAAACACTGTTCTAGTTTGAGGTTTTGCTCTAGGTGTCCTACATATATCTTGAGATCGTTAATTTCTCATAGAAAAGGGAAAACTCTATGCTACTAAACTGTAAGAATACTATAGGTAGCTTGGAAATAAGGAAAAAAGCACAAAAATCAAGTGTTTAACTTTTCAGAGAGCCTACTGTTGAGAATCTCCTTTTCTAGGGATTTCAAATCGGGAGAGAGGAGTGGTAGAGGGGGAGGGGAAGTAGGGTAGAGGGGAATGATGGAGGGAAGAGGGAAAGTTGGAGGGGGGCGAAAGAAAGGGTGTATGGAGGGTCGAAGAGGTACATTGGGTTTCTATTTTTGGGGGTATTATTGACAAGAGGAATGGCTGTGTTTATTGTTTAATGTTATATGGCCCCGGTTCTGCACAGTATATATGTGACTGTACGAAAATGAAAATGGAAAATAAAAACACATTTACAAATCAAACACAGCCAAGTTTCCTCCTTAATTTTCAAAATTGATTTGAAATTAATTGATTGACTTCCATGTTTCTTTTGCACAGATGGTGTTATCAACTTGAGCATACCGATTGTACTTCCCGTCTCTGCTGAAGACAAAAAACGCCTGGAAGGGTGCAGTGCATTCACCCTGGAGTACAATGGGCGGAGGGTGGCGATCCTTAAAAATCCAGAGTTTTTTGAACACAGGAAGGAAGAGCGTTGTGCTCGCGTTTGGGGAACCACCTGCGCAAAGCACCCACATGTAAAAGTAAGGACAAATCGGTTCTATTTTTGCCTCCAGAAATTTAAATAAATGATCTCACTCAGTGGCATCTGATGGACTGCATCAAGAGGCCAGCCACAACCACCCGATTGAAGGCCCGCCTCTTTTCAGATGCATGGTGTCATCATTCCGAGGAATGAACTCAGGGAAGTCAGGACTCTGACACTTCGTTCAGATTCAAGAGATCTTTTATTGAGTACATTATATTGGCACTTAGGAAGGTGAAGCTAGCTCTAAATGATTGCTGTGCTTAGGGATAGTTCAAAGAATAAGACCTCCCCCCCCCCGTTTGTATCTCATCACATGGGCCAATCAGTCCAGGTGTAGGTTCCCGCTCAACTTGGAAAACTGTCCATTGAAATGACCTTGGTTCACATGCCAGCCGGTGGATGTTATGGCTACCCGGTTCACCCACAAAACCACGCTCGACTAAACCGCGCCCGACTAAACCGCGTCGCTGATGTCATCAACAGGACGACAACAGCGCGGAGACAGAAGCACGCTGTAAACCCTAAACCTAAACTTAACCCCTAAACCTAAACCTAACCCCACTAAACCTAATCCTAAACCTAACCCTAAACCTAACCCTTAACCTAACCCTAAACCTAATCCTTAACCTAACCCTAAACCTAATCCTAACCCTTAACCTAACCCTAAACCTAACCCTAACCCTTAACCTAACCCTAACCCTAACCCTAACCCTAACCCTAACCTAACCCTAAACCTAATCCTAACCCTTAACCTAACCCTAAACCTAACCCTAACCCTAAACCTAACCCTTATCTTAAGTTGAATCGGCTTGCTTTCAAAGCACTATTTAAAGCACCCTTCTTTCTCAGTGCTGGCTGTTGTCGCCCTGTTGATGACGTCAGCGACGCGGTATAATCAGGCGCGGTTTTGACGGGTCACGGGCTACCCGGCTGAAGCCCCACGTTCCTGAGATCCCCTCCATGCTCTCCCCCTTGAATGGCAACCAAGAAACAAAACAGAAGTAAGCATGGCTTCAGCTGAAGTCATTTTGCAGGCTGACACAAGGGAGGGCTTTGACCAGGGGTGAAATCCATCAGGTTCTGACAGGTTCTGGAGAACCAGTAGCGGAAAATTTGAGTAGTTCGGAGAACTGGCAAATGCCACCTCTGGCTGGCCCCAGAGTGGGGTGGGAATGGAGATTTTGCAGTATCCTTCCCCTGCAATGCCCACCAAGCCACGCCCACCAAACCACACCACACCCACCAAGCCACACCCTGGTAGTAAAAAAAAATGAATTTCACCACCGGCTTTGACTTTGCCATTACATTTAATTTTAATTTTAAAAACTTTAAAAAAAAATTAGATAGGCAGAGAGAAACCCTTGAAGTTGACGTGGCAAGAGCTGGTACAGTCCGACAATTTTCTGACTATTTAATTTAAAAAAAATATGTATCTGCTGAAGTTGCTTGAATGAGCAACGAAACGTCTCAAGTGAACAAACTTTGGTCCAGGTGCCATGATTTAACCTTTTAGATACTTTTTGCCTGGATGGTTGAGTCTTCCAGTTAAGCCATCTTAACTTTTTGACAGGATCTCAGGGTGTTGATACCCTTAGTGCACTGTGATACTTTTCACGGCATTCCATTGTTACTGGCAGTAGTCAATATGAATGATGATTTAAGTCAGTGTTTCTCAACCTTGGCCACTTGAAGATGTCCGGACGTCAACTCCCAGAATTCCCCAGCCAGCGAATGCTGGCTGGGGAATTCTGGGAGTTGAAGTCCGGACATCTTCAAGTTGCCAAGGTTGAGAAACACTGATTTAAGTCCTCACTGGGAAAAGTTTCGAATACTAAGAATTCTTGGATATAGGAATGCAGTCCAAACCATGGCATTATTATTTTATTTATTATAATTTTCATTATTTTTCTGCTTTTAGACAGAGTGTCACTATCTAACCTGACTAGCTTGCTCAGAGCTTCATCTGCTTAGGGAATAAAGAATTGAAAAGAATTAACAATAGCAATAGCAGTTAGACTTATATACTGCTTCATAGGGCTTTCAGCCCTCTCTAAGCGGTTTACAGAGTCAGCATATTGCCCCCAACAATCCGGGTCCTCATTTCACCCACCTCGGAAGGATGGAAGGCTGAGTCAACCTTGAGCCGGTGAGATTTGAACCGCTGAACTGCAGATAGCAGTCAGCTGAAGTGGCCTGCAGTACTGCACTCTACCTACTACGCCACCTCGGCTTTATTGTATACTGCCCAGAGCCCCGTTATGAGGGAGGGACCGTTTTGGCTGGCAGGGTGCTGCAAGAGGCCATTCATCTCGTCTCCTTCCCACCATCCCCGGCCAGCCTGTGAGGAACAATTACAATGCTAATTCGGTCCTCCAAGCAATCCAGTTTGACAGCCATGCTTTAAGTAGCAATATCCCCAAATTTGTAATTTCTCCTTACTTTAGATCTGAGGTATAGGAACCTGTTGTGACTCAGCAGATGTCTGCTGTGAGTCTTTTCGGGGTACAAGATTCATTATGCAGCTGGGGCTGGTTAGAGGCAAGTTTGGAGATAAAAGGATGGATGCTGCCACGCCCTAGTCGCTGGAGTCAACGTTCCTTCGTGCGTTCCTTGTTTGGTACAACATTGCTTGATTATTAATCGGGATTTATGCTTGTTACACTTGGATAAGTGCTTTGGTGTTTCATGTAAACCTGATCCGTGGAGACTGTGGACGAAGTGCAGTGCTTGTAAGAGTTTTTTGTTTTGCATTCTTGTTGGAGACTTGTATTTATGTTATTTTTGGGCTCAAAGCCAGTTTGAACTGAGAACTGATAAAGAAAGACTTCCTTTTAAGTTGCCTGCCTGCGTTTGTTAACGAGCCGTGAAGGGGGGGACAGAACAGGAACCTATGGGCATGCAGATCAGAGGTGGGTTCCTACCAGTTCAGACTGGTTTGGCCGAGTAGGTAGTAACTTGGCCATCCACGCCCCTGAACCGGTTCTATTGGTGGCCGCGTGCCCGAAGCGCGTCCCTGAGCAAAGCGGCAGTAAAAGAATCCGGAACCCACCCCTGATCCAGATATTGTTTGACCCTAACTTCTAGTTCCAATTAACATAGCCCGGGATACAATTATGAGAATTGAAGTTTCTGTAATTACCTGGAATAATGTAAGTTTTACATGGAGACTGAATTATTATAGTTGAATATCGGTTCTTTCTAATGGCTGGTAATATCTTTTGATAGATGGTGATGGAGAGTGGAGACTGGCTTGCTGGGGGTGAACTCCTTGTACTAGAGAGAATAAAATGGAACGATGGACTAGACCAATACCGCTTGACTCCGTTGGAGCTGAGGGAGAAGTTTAGAGAGATGAACGCAGGTAGCTCTTTGTAGAAGTCAAGTTCCGCTTGATGTCGCCCTTTCCAGTTAATGTGTTCCTGATTCTCCCAATGCCACGTTCCTTATATTTCAGATGCAGTTTTTGCTTTCCAACTTCGTAATCCGGTGCACAACGGACATGCTCTACTAATGCAGGATACGAAACGCCGGCTGCTGGAGAAGGGCTATAAGCACCCAGTGCTGCTCCTGCATCCTCTCGGCGGATGGACCAAGGATGATGATGTGCCCTTGGACTGGCGCATGAAGCAGCATGCTGCAGTGCTAGAAGAACATGTCTTGGATCCCAAATCCACCGTCGTGGCAATTTTCCCTTCTCCTATGTTGTACGCGGGCCCGACGGAGGTATGGAGTTTAGCTCCCTGAAGATTATTTTCATTCGATATTTTTTTTTTTGCAACAGTAGGAAAAGAAGGGAAGGAAATAAGGGAGAAACCATAGCTATGTTTTCTTCTCTTTCCCACTTAATGTTTTAAAATGTAATTATAGAAATTTTCTTTAAGACTGTCCATCGGGAGCAATTAATCTAGGACAAGTTTAGAACAGGCATGGTTGGGAAACAGTGCCATCCCCATCTTTGTACAATCCTTTCTAATATTAGTCTTAGTCTTAGTAGTTTATTTATATGCCGCCCTTTTCCCTGGGGGGACTCAGGGCGGCTTACAACTCGAAAAGGGGGGGGGGAACAAACAATTAACACATAAAACAGTACATCATTAAAAGCACAACATTCATACAATTCGGGTGGGTTACGGTCTTTAACCCCAAGCCTGACGGGATAGCCAGATTTTAAGGGCTGTGCGGAAGGTCTGGAGGGTGGTGAGGGTACGAAACTCCACGGGGAGATCGTTCCATAGGGTCGGAGCTGCCACCGAGAAGGCTCTCCTCCGCGTGGTTGCCAGTCGACATTGACCGGCAGATGGAACTCGGAGGAGGCCTAATCTATGAGATCTAATTGGTCGAGTGGAGGTGATTGGCAGTAGGCGGTCTCTCAAGTACCCAGATCCACTACCATGAAGGGCTTTGTAGGTGACAAGTAGCACATTGAAGCGTACCCGGAGATCGACAGGTAGCCAGTGCAGCTCGCGGAGGATAGGTGTTATGTGGGTGAAACGAGGTTTGGGTTTTGATGACATGAAGTTTTCGAAGAGATAAAAAGGGGGATTTCTGATATTAGATCTCTCTCTCCCTCTCTCTCTCTCTCTCTCCCTCTCTCTCTCTCTCTCTGTTATTACTGTATTGAAATATTTTAAATACCTGACGTAGTATGAATGTGAATGAGTCTGCTTGAGAGTAAATCTCACTTCATTTGTTGAAGCCTTCGAGTTAGTGGGTATAGGATTGTAGCCTACGAGGCCTTGAAGTACCCTCCCACCCACTCTTTTTATAGCATTCTGACATTCTTATGGCAGGTCCAGTGGCATTGTAGGTCTCGAATGATTGCTGGTGCCAATTTCTACATTGTGGGTCGAGATCCGGCGGGTATGCCTCATCCAGAGACCAAGAAAGATCTGTATGAACCCACGCAAGGTGGAAAGGTGCTTAGCATGGCTCCAGGACTAACCTCGGTGGAAATAATTCCCTTCCGAGTAGCTGCATACAACAAAGTGCAAAAAGCAATGCTTTTCTATGATCCGGACAGGTAGGTAATAATAGTCAATTACAACTCCATAATTAGCCCTTTCTCACATTAGCTGTGTCCTCATTGGTGTCTAACCAGTGGAACCAAGCTGCCATTACATCCTTTATTAATGTATTTTATTATTTTATATTTTATATTATTTATTTTATATTTTATATTATTTATTTTATATTTTATATTATTTATTTTATATTTTATATTATTTATTTTATATTTTATATTTATTTTATATTTTATATTATTTTATATTTATTTTATATTTTATATTTTATATTATTTTATATTTATTTTATATTTTATATTTATTTTATATTATTTTATATTATATATTATTTTATATTTATTTTATATTTATTTTATATTTTATATTATTTTATATTTATTTTATATTTTATATTTATTTTATATTTATTTTATATTTTATATATTTTATATATTTTATATTTTATTATTTTATCATTTTATATTTTATATTTATTTTATATTTTATATTTATTTTATATTTTATATTTTATATTTATTTTATATTTTATATATTTTATATATTTTATATTTTATTATTTTATCATTTTATATTTTATATTTTATATTTATTTTATATTTTATATTTATTTTATATTTTATATTTATTTTATATTTTATATTTATTTTATATTTTTTATATTTTATATTTTTTTATATTTTATATTTTTTTATATTTTATATTTATTTTATATTTTATATTTATTTTATATTTTATATTTTTTATATTTTATATTTTATATTATTTTATATTTTGTATTTATTTTATATTTATTTTATATTTTATATTTTTACATTATTTTATATTTTTACATTATTTTATTTAGCTTCTCAAGAGTTGGTCTTGGCTGAACTGATAACATCCTCAAAGCTGATCAAAGCTTACATTAATTGGTTTGTCTTCCTAATACATGAGGTACTAAACCAGGTTTAACTAAAACCTTACAGATTTTTTTCTTTTGATCAAATGGGAGAAAATAGAAAGGGAATTTTGAGAATTTTAACTCTCATCTTAACACATGACAAAAATGGTGAAAATTGCTTCCCTATCTTGATCTAATCCTAATTTGAACTACGGTTCACAGAATACATATTCAACACCTTGTTCAGGATTGAGTTTGGAAAATTAGAAAATGAGTTTTGTTTTTTTTAAAAAAAAGAGACATGTGATATGTGTTAAATGTTACTGGATAAACACAGGAACCAGAGACTGGCTTTTGCAATATCTGAAGTATAAGTATCCCATTTCTGTTATAGAGAAAAGTGTGGTAAATACAATACGCTAACTTGGGATGCAGTTTTAGGTTGGTGTTATGGGGTTTTTTTTGCTTCTGAATATCCCAAATGTGTTCTTTTTACAAAAAGCAACTGGACTTTTTTGGTGTTTTCTTTGAAAACATTGCTTCTTGTTCAAGAAGCCGAAGAAATAAAGAAGTTTCTTGGATGAGAAGCAAAACATTTTCCAAGAAAACACCAAGAAAGTCTGGTTGCTTTTTGGAAAAAAAACCCACACATTTGAGAGAGCCATAACCTGGATGGTTGAGAACCTCCATAGACATTTGCTTCTGAATAGTCTTTAAAAATTTGAATTCTTGGATGATCATCACCGAGCAATGAAATGTTACGAGCTGTTCAGATGATGCAGCAACCTGAATTACTATTTGTGTCAGATCCTCTCCATTAGATAATTAGGAAAGAAGACCACGAGACTCCATGAGTAGAAATCAAGTGTACTTTTACTAATTATAAATGATTAAAGGCATAGCGAAGCGAAGTCTGATTATTTAGGCGCGAAAGCAATTGATATATAGAATAGCCCATTCCCCACCCCTTGGCATCACAGCTACAGTCCAATCATAATTCTCCCAAGTGTCAGGTGTGAGATAACTTCAAAAGGCATCACGAAGATGGGAATGTCGGTGCCGTTAGTCCTGGCGGGAATCTCCCACGCATGCGTAGTCCGACAGGCAGCTGAACTCCAGAACCTTCCTCCAGCACAATGAGTAACCCCTCCCAAATACCATGCCCTCCCTCCCCGTTTCATGGCAGTCGAAGCAACAGCAAAGCAGAGGCTGACAATTTGTATGTGTGAATGATTACTCTTCAGCAATATGTAAAAAATAGCTTCCGTGTCAGATCCATTTGAATGTACAGAAAGTGAACAAAGATTGGGAAAATGTAACCTTTTGAGCACTGTTTTCGTTATTGCAATATGCTTGCCCTCTCTTCATGTTTCCCATTTGTTCTTTCACCAGGCACAATGAATTTGATTTCATTTCTGGCACACGCATGAGAAAATTGGCTCGGGAAGGGGACAATCCCCCCGATGGGTTCATGGCGCCCAAAGCATGGAAGGTGTTGACAGAATACTACACATCGATGGGGAAAAATAATTAATTATGCCGTCTCTCGTCAAAGTGCCTTTATTTTAAATATGCTCTTGCTATATTGATGAATATGCTATGATGTTTCATCTAGTTTGGAATCTTTCGGTTGATGGGCATTTTCTCTCTGCGCCATACAATGGTTCTGGGACCAGCTTTTTCCATTTCTAGAGCTTAAATGGGCGATTTCTTCTTTAATTTCAAAGGAATGCCATAAAAGAAGTTTTTTACTGTACGCATTAAAAAAAAAAAAAGATCAAAATAATGAATTCAAAGCCATAAAGATCCAGCTCTCGCAGCCTTTGCCAAAAAAAATATATATGATTGAAACTACGAAACACAGCAAATTATCACATTAATGCTCTAAATTGAACTCCTAAGAAACAAGGAGGGATCAACTACCGTAATATTTTCCCATTGTGATTTGTTTGTTTTTTGGCCTCCACCAAAAACTTTCATGTACTGTTGGGGGGTGAAGAGGGAGGATTTCATGGTATGTCATTTTTTTAGATGATGATAATGAAGATGAAATAAGAGTTAGTATAATCAGCATTTCTCAACAAGAGAATTCCGTGGCAGGTTTTTTTTTTTTGGAAACAGTCTGAAAAATTCTTTACAAATAGCATTTTGGTCAACTTGGACCAAGAAATGCACCTTTCTCACCCTTGACATTGAGTTTCTTTATAGCCTCGGCCAAATTCTTTCATGAAGGACATCCAAAAGCATTTCCTCTTCAACTGGGTGCTAATAACGTCATTAGAGTCTAAATGACTGTCCTTTTACAGCTTCCCTCATCTCGTCAAGGTATAGACCACACTAGGAAACCAAAGCTATGTAGTCCAATACTACGTTTATTGTAAAGATATAGTAGTAGAATCTTACGAGTCTGAATACGTTTTCTCCCTCTCTCTCTTTATCCTTGGGAGATCTGCCTGAAATTTTATTCAAGATACATTTCTGCTCCCTTTTTTTTGGCTATTATCTTGATAGTTGCTTTTCCATCTCTCCCCCAAGGCCATTTCCTTTCCCCACTACAGTTGCCCAAGTCAGCATTCATCATGATTGCCTTAGCTCAGGGGTATCAAACTCGCGGCCTGTGGGCTGGGTGCGTCACGCGCTGGCCATGCACACCCAAATTTAGCAAAAGTGAGGGAAAGTTGTGTTACGTCACGTGACGACAATGTGTTGACGCGAGTTTGACACCCCTGCCTTAGCTTATGCAATGCAAGGGCTGACTTTGACTGGAGAGACATGGATTCATTCCTAACCATCTTCCAAGGCAGGGGGTGTCAAACTGGCAGCCTGTGTGCTGGATGCATCACACACAGGCTACGCCCACTCCGTCCCCGCAAAGGCAAAAGTCACGATACGTCACGTGACGCAGTCGAGCTTGACACCTGTTCTAGGGTGATGTAGAAAGTCGTGACAGCTACAATGCTGTCCTGCCTTTATTTTACCTGACTCGATTTATCCACTGATAAACTCTGAATTCTCTTAGATGACCAGATCCAATGAAGGTGTCTTGAAGAGAAAGAAATTGTTAATAACTGGTTTAAACGACTGATTCATGTACACAATGGCCGATAGCTTAGTATTTTTTGTAACATCCAGCCTTATCATCTAAAAGAGGCGTTTAAAACTAGGGGGGGGGGGAATCCAGGGACACCCTCAGATAGGGGTCTCTAAACTTGGCAATTTTAAGACTTGTGGACTTCAACTCCCAGAATTCTCCAGCCAGCTATGGGGAATAGCTTCTGGGAGTTGAAGTCCTCAAGTTCTTAAAGTTGCCGAGTTTGAAGACCTCTGACCTACGGCAACTTGAATTTGGAGTAGATACTTAAGAGAAAGGTGAATGCCTGTGCAGGACACAACCCCTTTTTCCATAGGAAAAACTTCTTGCATTTTATATATATTGAATCATGACGATTCCTGTATTTTTAATTCTTTTCTTCCTGGTAAGGAGCAAATAAGCACAAACATATTATCATGGTTGATGAATCCCAAATTATGGGGCTCTATTCCAGAATCTGCTCATAGGGGTAGAAAACATGTTTTAGTTGTAATTTTTTTCTGTATACGATTGGTTCGGTCAGAATTAATTGACACATTCCTTTTGCATCTTAATACATCCGACATGAAGGCAGTTTAACACAGTATACCTTCTGATATTTTATTGCTTTAAAAAAAAAACAGCTCTTTTTACTATTGTGCTACTGTACTTAGTGTTTCGGACTGTGGCAAGGAGTGAAACACTGTACAAATCAGAATAGCCACGTCATGAAAAATCACTGAGAAGGTACGATCAGTCTCAACTTTATCTACATTATTATTATTTTTCCATCACCCTAGTCTGAGTTAGCCCTGCCTTTGAGCATAACGCTTGGTGCTGTTGTACCATGGAACACATAGTTAGCTGCTGCTATGATTAAACAGAATCTGGGCTCTGAAATCCGTGTCCAAAATCAAGGGTTATTGAAAACTTGGAATAAAACAGCTCTGTATGATATACAAGGCAAGTCCAGCTGCTACCTGTATTTCCGCAACTGGGGAATTGTTGGCATTAAATGTCTTCAGTGTATTATTTATTTTTGTAAGTTTTATAAAGTACAACTTTATTTGAAAAAGCAATTCAAGGCACTATAAAATTTGGAATCAGTACATCAGGCCAAACATGCAGAACTGGAAAGAATAAAAAGGATGGAATTTAAAATAGGTTAATTGGAAATCCACAAATGCTCTGAAACTTTCATTTGCCTATCCATCCATCCATCTTTTGGGTATAGCTATTCGTAATTGTTAGAATTTATTCCTATTGTGACCCCCCACAAGATGAAAAACTGATTCAGATCATGGATTATAGAGCCTAAAATGGATTGTAATCATAATTTGGGCATTTATATTAGCTATAGGTATGCTGTTTTTTTTTTTCTTTAATGATTTGGATTTTTCACTATTCTTGTCCAAAAACAAGCAAGTTGCTTTACTCATTTTCCTGTAGCAATTATGCAACGAAGTCATTTTTGTAGTTTAAATACAAATATTTGAAAATGCTTTTTAAAAACCTTGGGATAGCATTTAATGCTTTTTGAATCTTTGTGACCAAGAGAATAAAACAAATTTCCTCTTTTCTTTTCTTTTTCTGTTAATTGAATGCAATAGATAAGCAGTAGCCATCTTGCAAATTGCAATGACCGGAAGACAAGATAGCCAGTACAATTGGTAGAAGGTTCCAGCATTATCTATATTAGCCATAAGGCCTTTTATAACCCAGAGCTTTGGAAGGGAGCTTGAAGATGTCATCTTGCCATTTGTAATCTAAATGTTTATAGTGCCAATATTTTTGCAGGTTTTTAACCTTATAGTACTTATAGAGTCCAAATAAATACCTTGTAATGTGCCTTTTCCTCTTTCTACAAAAAATGCAACCTATAATATTTTATAGCATATTTATTACAGACTCAAAACCGACATGTATGCCTTAACTGTTGACAAAAATATCTTCTGGTCTATTTCATTTTGGTGACAATAAATATTTTACTGTTTGAACGTTTCTGCCTTTCACTTGTCTGCATGTGCTAAAACTTCCAAAACTGGCATCTGCTCGTTCATCTTAATGTCCTCAAATTGTGTCAAGAGCCAGGATGCTACAGAAAGCCTGCAGTCGTTCTACAAATGTATGTAGTTCTACATACATTTAGTAAAGTTTTATCCCAAAAAAGATATTGTCAGTATTGTATATCAGGAAAATTGAACAGTTACTTTGTCTAAAAAGCACAAGACTTGGATGCTCTTGCTAGAAAAGGAGGAATTCAGTGATTCTTTACAAATTTGAGTAAATATGTAGACAGACTTACAACAGTTCATTTAGTGATGTTATAACAGCTCTGAAAAAAATGACATATTTTTCACACAACCGTTGCAGCATCTCCAATGGCCATGTGATCAAAATTCGGAGGCTTGGCCACTGGTTCATATTTATGACGGTTGCAGTGTCCCAGGGTCATGGGACCTGATTTTGTGACCATTCTGACAAGCAGTCAGTGGGGACGCCAGCTTCACTTTAACAACCATGTTGCTAATTTAACCACTGAAATGATTTGCTTAAGAGCTGTGACAAGAAAGTTTGTAAAACACTTGCAAAACTCACAAGTGTCTCGCTTAGCAACATAAATTTTGGGCTCAATTATGGTCGCAGGTCGAGGAGTCTCTGTCCTTGAGAGCCAGTTTGATTTAGTGGTTAAAGGCATTGGGCTAGAAACCAGATGATCATAAACTCTTGATCTACCTCAGGGACAAAACCAGCTTGAGGGGAGGAGAAGGGGGGACCTTGGACCATCCACTCTCACAAAATCACTTCCAGTGGGATGTCCAATGTAGTGATTAGGAAAGGGACGGAGTGTGTCTGGGATAATACCAGTTATTGTGGTTGTTGAAGTCTGGAATGGGTCTCCAACCTTGGTAACTTTTAAGCCTGGCGGACTTCAACTCCCAGAATCCCACAGCCAGGTTTGGAATTCTGGGAGTTGAAGTCTGCCAGGCTTAATAGCAATAGCAATAGCAGTTAGACTTATATACCGCTTCACAGGGCTTTCAGCCCTCTCTAAGCGGTTTACAGAGTCAGCATATCGCCCCCAACAACAATCTGGGTCCTCATTTTACCCACCTCGGAAGGATGGAAGGCTGAGTCTGTCTATCTATCTATCTATCCCCTCCCATAAGTTGTTAGCCGCCCTGAGTCCCCTCAGGGAAAAGGGCGGCCTATAAATAAACGCAACTACTACTACAACTATCTATCTATCTATCTATCTATCTATCTATCTATCTATCTATCTATCTATCTATCTATCTATCTATCATCTATCATTTATCTATAATCTATCTATCTATTGATCAATCTATCCATCTATGATCTATCTATGTATCTCTACCTACCTACCTACATCTCTCTCTCTCTTTTTCTACCTATCATCTATCTAGCAATAGCAATAGTTAGACTTATATACCGCTTCATAGGGCTTTCAGCCCTCTCTAAGCGGTTTACAGAGTCAGCATATCGCCCCCAACAACAATCTGGGTCCTCATTTTACCCACCTCGGAAGGATGGAAGGCTGAGTCAATCTATCTATCTATCTATCTATCTATCTATCTATCTATCTATCTATCTATCTATCTATCTATCATCTATCTATAATCTATCTATCTATTGATCAATCTATCCATCTATGATCTATCTATGTATCTCTACCTACCTACCTACATCTCTCTCTCTCTCTTTTTCTACCTATCATCTATCTAGCAATAGCAATAGTTACACTTATATACCGCTTCATAGGGCTTTCAGCCCTCTCTAAGCGGTTTACAGAGTCAGCATATATTGCCCCCAACAACAATCCGGGTCCTCATTTTACCCACCTCGGAAGGATGGAAGGCTGAGTCTATCTATCTATCTATCTATCTATCTATCTATCTATCTATCTATCTATCTATCTATCTATCTATCTATCTATCTATCTATCTATCTATCAATCAATCATCTATCATCTATCTATAATCTATCTATCTATTGATCAATCTATCCATCTATGATCTATCTATGTATCTCTACCTACCTACCTACATCTCTCTCTCTCTCTTTTTCTACCTATCATCTATCTAGCAATAGCAATAGTTACACTTATATACCGCTTCATAGGGCTTTCAGCCCTCTCTAAGCGGTTTACAGAGTCAGCATATATTGCCCCCAACAACAATCCGGGTCCTCATTTTACCCACCTCGGAAGGATGGAAGGCTGAGTCTATCTATCTATCTATCTATCTATCTATCTATCTATCTATCTATCTATCTATCTATCTATCTATCTATCTATCTATCAATCAATCATCTATCATCTATCTATAATCTATCTATCTATTGATCAATCTATCCATCTATGATCTATCTATGTATCTCTACCTACCTACCTACATCTCTCTCTCTCTCTTTTTCTACCTATCATCTATCTAGCAATAGCAATAGTTACACTTATATACCGCTTCATAGGGCTTTCAGCCCTCTCTAAGCGGTTTACAGAGTCAGCATATTGCCCCCAACAACAATCCGGGTTCTCATTTCACCCACCTCGGAAGGATGGAAGGCTGAGTCAACCTTGAGCCGGTGAGATTTGAACAGCCGAACTGCAGTTAGCTGAAGTAGCCTGCAGTGCTGCATTTAACCACTGCACCACCTCGGCTCTTAAAAGTTGCCAAGGTTGGAGACCCCTGTTCTAGAAGATACCGAGTTAGGGAAAGATGTCTTGGAACAATTTAGCTCTCATAATCGTGAATTAAACCAATTCTAGTCTTAGCAAGCATGGCTAAAGTGAGAAATGACTGGAGTTGCATATGGCGCCCGAAAGCCTGCTGTAGTGACCCGGTTTCTCTGCTAGATAAAAAAGGGGGGGACTTCATACAGGTAGTCCTCAACTTACAGCAGTTTGTTTACTGACTGTTCAAAGTTACAACGGCACCGAAAAATGGGACTTTTTCGCACTTACGTTGTGGCATCCCACGATCACTTGATCAAAATTCAGATGCTTGTCAACTGATTCATACTTACGACTGTTGCAGCATCCAGGGGTCATCATGTGATCGGCTTTTACGACCTTCTGACAAGCAAAGTCGGGGGGAGAAGCCAGATTCACTTAACAACTGGGTTACCAACTTGCAAACTGCACTGAATCACTTAACTGTGGGGAAAATATCATAAAATGGGGAACAATTCACTGAACAAATGTCTCACTTCACAGCTGTGACAAGAAGGGATGTAAAGACAGACAAAACTCACTGAAGAAATGTCTTAACTTAGCAACAGAAATGTTGGGGCTCGATTGTGGTTGTAAGTCAAGGACTCCTCGTACTTCCTCCAGCAAAGTATCTCAGAAAATAAATGAACATCGAACCTAAATAATAAATAGGCTGACTCATCTTTTTTTTATTCATTAAATTTAGCCACTGCAGTGAGAATACATGTATGTACTTGATCCTTAAAACCATGTGGAAAAACATATATTTAAAAAAAAAACATTTTAAATGATTTGCCATGATCATGTCACATTTATTGCTTCATTATCAAGCTCAGATTTGTCAATGGGTCTTCGGGTTTAAGAAAGGAACCCTTAAATATTCCTACACCCATTATTATTTTACAGGGCATTTATGCTCTTTTATGTCGGTGGAGGCCCCGCATGCTGATAATGACAATAATAAAAGCACAAACGTACCAAATGACAAAGCTTGGGGCTTGGATTTCGGAGTCTCAAAACTCTTGGTGGACTACTTTACTCTCATGAGTAAAATAGGATGACACATAAACCTGACACAACTATAGACAGGGTGTCCGTGACGGAACAGCGGAACAGCCCCACTCCCAATCCAAAATCACACAACGTTAACAAGAAACGGGAACCCCCCAGAGAGAGAACACGTATGCTTAATATCAGTAAATATATTATCTCCAGCTTTCAAACTAGTCGCAGGCATTGGGGTTCCACAGGGAGCTTTAACGTACCACGTCAACTGCAACATGGAAGGAGGAAACATTCGTTTTCACAAGGTGAAAGCGAGTGCTAAGTCAAGCCAATGATGGGACTGGAATATAATTTTAGAACAGTGCACAAGAAGAACAACCTCAACTGTAAAAATGCATTATGAGTTGTTTGTAACTATTCAAGAGCCGTCTTGATTGCGCAGAGTCAACATTCAGTAAGCGCTTATCTGAACGTGGGAAGAGCTAAAAGTAACATAATGGCATCAACGTGGCTCCATTATAAAGTAAGGTGCTCTGCTGAAATCATGGCTCTTAAAACAAGGAAGTAAGTCAACGCTGGGAAGCTTCCGTTTTGTTTGGTACAATTCTTCGAAGAACCTTCTGAATCCATTCTATCTTACTCAGGAAACATCCCTTAGTCCTTGAAAAACTTTTGCGTGACCCGTCAAAACCGCGGTCGACAAAAGCGCGCTCGACGAAAGCGCGTACGTGACGTCATCACAGCGCGACGGAAAAAATTAAAAATTGGAATAAAAATAAAATTAAAGCAAGCCGATTCACATAAAGGTAAGGGTTAGGTTTAGGGTTAGGTTTAGGGTTACGTTAAGCGTTAAGGGTTAGCGTTAGGTTTAGCGTTAGGTTTAGCGTTAGGTTTAGGGTTAGGTTTGGGGGGGTTAGGGTAAGGTTTTCGCTTTAATTTTAAATTTACCGCTCACAGCGCGATGTTTTCGTCGCGCTGTGATGACGTCACGTACGCGCTTTCGTCGAGCGCGCTTTTGTCTACCGCGGTTTTGTGGTGGAACCAAACTTTTGTAGGGGCAGACAAGGAGCAGACAAGAAACTTTCCATGAATTTTCTTAAGTCAGCTGATCTTATAAACAAGCCCATATCCCCCTCCTCCAAAATAATATACTAATATTTTCACCTGGAAATCAAATAATTTTATATTGGGCTGTTGAATATCCAAATTTATGCCATGGAACTATAAAGATACAAAGAGACTTGCTATTTTTGGTGCTACAGACTAACAAAGTTATTTGCCGGGAAATCATAAATAAAATTGTTCCGTTGAAGGAAGTTGCTATGAACTTTCAATGGGAAGTTTCTATCACCACAACTGGACCCCAACTATCAAGAATGGAAAGATAATTTCCATTCTTGATCATCAGTTAAGAATGAGTATAAGAAAGACTGCTCTTCAGTCTATAAATGCAGATAAATATTTCATTATAAAACTATACAGCTGTGTCCCAGGAATAGCTAATGGAGCTTAGTGACCAAGGAGGGTGATAAAAATCTATATCTCACTACTATATAGCAATACGTCTGGTGAAATAAATATCTTAGTCCTAGAAATTAAAGAGATTGTTCACATTCATTACCTCTCAGACAAGTTGAGGAGAAATTCATTCAACATTTTCAGGTGCTCCTTACTTCCCAAGTTTAAATTATGCTTACTAAATTAATATTTGCTGCTGGAATGATGCGGGCCAGAAGGCAAAGAAGCATGAGATTTTAAGTCATGTTTTAAATACAGTGACAAAGGACATCAGAAGTATTGACCAAGGTTTGAAAAAATCTTGAGAGACCTCATGCGTAAAGAACATCTGCTGAAATTTCCTGAACGGCTACAATCTTTGGATCCTAACCAGCGTCCTTAAAACACACCTGGAATCATTTTCCCTCTTGCAAATAAACCAAACCACTTAAAGAGAAAAAGATAAAGTTGTTTCACTCAGTGAGAGAGAAACCAAGTATGATTTATACTACTATAAACTTAAATGGGACTATTCTGAGCTTATGAAAATTAGGAGGTGAAATGATACATCTTAAAATGAACATGTTTGGTCCAGGTGTGGGTTTCTCGCCCCGTTCCAACCGGTTCGGTTGGAACGGGGCCGGCGGTGTCCTCGTGCACGCACGCAGCACACGCATGCGTACTAGTGTCTATGCGATGCTCCAGCTGCTCCTGGAGGATCGCGCAGGCGCTGTATGGGTCCTGTGCATGCGTGGAAGCGCAGAACTCGTCAAAAACGGGTAAGGAACACGGGCGGGCCCTTCGCCGTTCCCGGAAGTTACTTACTTCCGGGTTCGCCGACCAACCGGTTCGCGGGGACCGCCGCGAACCGGTTGAAACCCACCCCTGGTTTGGTCACAAGAACTGATCTCTAGCTTTGCTGTTGTGGCAAAAGAGTATTCATAGACATTCATAAATGTTTAGAACATGAGATACAACAGACTCACTGTGTGACATTGATTTACAAGCCATAGAAAATACTGGAAAGATACAGCAGTTTAATGAAACGGTTAGATAGTTTTTTGTTTTTTTTAACTTTGAGGTATGGCTGAAATTAAGTAGAATAAAATTTGAGACATGAACAAAGAATTACTATCAGAATACAATAAAGCTCATTAAAATGAAAGGCTTAATTGAAGAATTAAATCAAGTAGTTTGCCACAATTTACCTAAGGAATTTGTCCTAAGCTTTAATATTGCAAAGGAGATTTGGGTAAATGACTTTAAAAGGGTCGACTTACTGATATCTCAATCTGTATTTACATGTATGGCTGAAAATCAGAGCTGCGTGTCCAGAAGCATAGATATTTTTCAAGTATTTTTTCTTTTCAGATACATACCTCAGATATGTACAAGGGGATTGGATGTGATTGATTTAGCGATAAAAGGAAAATTAAGTTGAGGAATGACACCCCGCCATTTTGATTTAATGTCATCCATTATGCAAAAGCGTTTGATCATCACATATACATTTTACCCTCTCAGTTCTTAATCTCAAATATTCTGACTTGGATGGATTTTTTAAAAAAAATATTTCATTTGACAAAATCTGCCTTATTTAACAGTAAATGAATTGTTTTTTCCTTGGCCACAGATTTTCCATTTTGAAAAGGACACACACACGCACAAAAGTAAATCATTCTAGTTAGGGCATGTTCTGTAAAAGACATTTTGGTTCTATACCCAAAGAAAAGAAGCTTACAATTATACCTAGAATTAGTGCAGAGATATGAATTTGGGGTGGAGGAGACACAACAGTGAATGAATTTCAGAAAACAAATCTCATTATTCCAATCTTCCCTATTATTATTTCATAATGAACATGAAATAGGATGATTTCCTACTCTCTGCAAGATCCCTGTCTTATGGAAAGAAATTGAACTAAAATTGAAAGCCACTGTCCTTGATGTTATAATTTTTGTGATTTCTACTTAAGAGCTGTTTGAATGTTTAGAACAGCAAAGAAGGAAATTTAGCAATGGCAACATTTATGCCCAGTAATTCAATAGCAATAGCAATTAGACTTATATACCGCTTCATAGGGCTTTCAGCCCTCTCTAAGCGGTTTACAGAGTCAGCATATTGCCCCCAACAATCCGGGTCCTCATTTTACCCACCTTGGAAAGGATGGAAGGCTGAGTCAACCTTGAGCCGGTGAGATTTGAACCGCCGAACTGCAACTAGCAGTCAGCTGCAGTACTGCACTCTAACCACTGCGCCACCTCGGCTCTATAAAGGGCATCAGTTACAATTCAGAAATAAAAGAAAACATTTAACAACCTATAGTTTTTAGTGTTCCGCCTACAAATAGTAAGCTTCAATTATATAGAGGTATTAAAAAGGAATACAATTCTTAGGATCGTACAAGATGAAAACATTCATGAGACTTGCGCACATTATATTTAGATCATTGGCACATGTGGATACTGTTAGTTATGATGCAAAGAAATGAGAATTTGCCTACATTACAGATACACACACCATCACCTCCCCTGACTCCCTCAAAAAAAGCAGAATTTCCGACTGTGCATTAGGGAATTGTGCAGTTATTATTTTAACCCCGTGATCTAACTCGATCCAGATTGTAAGTAAAAAGAAAAAACAATGAATGGATTTCATATTCAAGTTTTCTACGTATTATGTCTCTATATAAAAACCGGTGGCTACACATACACATCATTCATACACACACATACACACACACACACACACTCTCATACATATATACACAGGCTCTGCTCTCCCTCTCAGAGCAACCATGTGCCATGCGAAAACCTACCAAGACATTTTTAAGGCTGCAACAAGGACATTGGTTGAAGCAAGAACTATATCCCTCCTTGCCATGATCTGTCACACGGACCCAATCCCAATTCTGCAAAATTACTAGGTTTCAATAACTTAGGTATCAGCGTATAAAAACAATCCCGGAAACAATGGTTAAAAGGATGGGAGGCGTTTTTTCTTTTCTTTTCAATTGACTTCTACTATTTAAATTACTAGTCGCAAAAAGAAGCTACGGAGGAGCTTAATCTAAACTAACATGCATCAGAACATTTTGATTCGTCGCGTCCTTCGATTTCCTCATCTTCTCGCTGGCTCGATGCAAGTCCCTTTGTTGCACTGGACGGATTTCATCGTCGTCATTGCTGGAAGTAGAAGAAAAAAAACCAATAACAACGGGAAAAAGTGTAAAAAGCACAATTAATAAAATAAAAGAGCCCTCCCAAGCTCCATTATTGCTGGCAGAAGTTTACAGGAGGCTGTTGCAGACGAAAATGGAAACTCGGGACCCCGTTTTCACTAGCAGAGCGCTCGGGCCACCACAGACATGAGTGAGTTCGAGCTGGCCATGCCCCCCCTGCCCCCCCCCCCAAGATCAAACACAACTCTGATGTGGCTCTCAATGGAATCAAGTTTGACACCCCTGATCTAGAAGTATGAAACCTGCTTCAAATTCCAACCAGCCCATCCCAAATGTTGAGTCTGAAACAAGTTGTTCTCGCGTTCAAATAATGAAAGTTGGAAGCATTTTGACCGCTTCAGAATTGTTTCGAGGTGTTTCGCAGTAATTTAAACCAGATACTCGCACTCTCGGGGCCCCAAGTAACAGACCCAAAGAAGTTTACAGGAGGCTGTTGCAGACGAAAATGGAAGCTCGGGACCCCGTTTTCACTAGCTGAGCGCTCGGGCCACCACAGACATGAGTGAGTTCGAGCTGGCCATGCCCACCTTGCCCCCACTCCCCCCAAGGTCAAACACAACTCTGATGTGGCTCTCAACGGAATCAAGTTTGACACCCCTGATCTAGAAGTATGAAACCTGCTTCAAATTCCAACCAGCCCATCCCAAATGTTGAGTCCGAAACAAGTTGTTCTCGCGTTCAAACAATGAAAGTTGGAAGCATTTTGACCACTTCAGAATTGTTTCGAGGTGTTTCGCAGTAATTTAAACCAGATACTCGCACTCTCGGGGCCCCAAGTAACAGACCCAAAGCAATCAAAACCCCGAGGCCTAGAATTGCCTCAAAGTATGAATTTATTAGGAATGTCATATTGGCACAGCTGGTGAAAACTCGACTCTGGAGGACCAGAGGTTTCCCCCACTCAAATCAAAACCCCAAATTCTTGCCCCCAGGTCACACGTCCATCACATGGCCCAATCAGGTCACAGTCCCAACTCCAGCTGGCTCTCGTCCATGCCCCTCCAACACCTGGTAGAGTATCCTTGGCTCCCATGGAAAAGAATGTTATTTTGGCTACACATCCGCCCCAGCTATCTTATCTCCCCCCCACCGCTCATGTTTCTACAGCTCCAAGAGGCCTTGCTGCGGCAGCTATGAAAATGGCTTCAGGGCTGACAGGCACATTTGAAATTCTCTGCAATGTGGCGTTCATGTAATTCTCACTTCTTCAGATGCATACAAATTAGTCATGAATTAAGAGCACATCCATCTTGCTACACAAAGTAAGAAAACATGAAGGAATAGCAGTTAGCAACAGCAATTAGACTTATATACCGCTTCATAGGGCTTTCAGCCCTCTCTAAGCGGTTTACAGAGTCAGCATATTGCCCCCACAGTCTGGGTCCTCATTTCACCCACCTCGGAAGGATGGAAGGCTGAGTCAACCCTGAGCCGGTGAGATTTGAACCGCCGAACTGCAGATAACAGTCAGCTGAAGTGGCCTGCAGTACTGCACCCTAACCACTGCGCCACCTCGGCTCTTCAATCCCTTCCTGATTCTTGCAAACAGTTTACCCACTCTTTAGGCTAGGAGAATCCATTTCCGTAAACAACCCCCCCCCCATCCCCAAGCAAAATTGGCTTCTAGGTATCAAGCCTTTCTGGGGCATTAAACAGAAGTACCTGTCTTCATATGCAGTATTTACATATTCCCTGACACACAGGAGCGCAGCATCGCGACACATTTCCTTCAAGTCACTTCCTGAAAACCCATCAGTTTCTTTGGCCACTTCAAGGAGATCCACACGCCTGTCCACCTGTCAGCGAAGAAAAAAAACAGCGCCCCCCAAGGGCCATGGAATGAACTCATAAACAACAAGGAATAGCTCAGACTGAAATAGAATCAAAGAATTTGTCATATTCAATTTTGTTTTAAAAACAAATTACTTATTAAGGACTTTGGTTTATCAGACTCTTATTTATGGAAAATCAAGAGACCGCCTCCTGCCGATTACCTCCCATAGACCGATCAGATCTCACAGGCTAGGTCTCCTCCGGATTCCATCCGCCAGCCAATGTCGGCTGACGACGCCCCGGGGGAGAGCCTTCTCTGTTGCAGCTCCAGCCCTCTGGAATGACCTCCCCGTGGAGATCCGGACCCTTACTGCCCTCCCGGCCTTCCGCAAAGCCACTAAGTCCTGGCTGCTCCAGCAGGCCGGGGGGCTTGTGAAATATCCAGCCCCAGGGTAAATGTGAATGTTGTGTATTTTAAAGTGTTGTTTTGTTTATTTATCCCCTTCCCTTGTTTATTGTAAGCCGCCCGGAGTCCTTCGGGAGTGGGCGGCATACAAGACCAATAAACTCAACTCAACTCAACAAGAACCAGAATGGCTATATTAATTAGGAAATCTCCATATATTATACCTGAACATGACATTTTGGTTATTGATTGGCACCTTGTGATTTTGGAAATTATTAATAGCGATTTAGTGAAATGGCTCTGATAAATTGTTATGTCCTAACTGGATTGGATGTTTTGCATAATTGTTCTGGAAGCCATTTTCATTTACAAGAGCTTCTACATGCAGTCCTTGCTTAATGATTTGGTTGCTTAGCAATTGTTTGAAGATATGATGGAGTCCCGTCCAAAAGCTATTTAGAACCCAGTTCCAGAGTTCCAATGGCTCTACGACCATTCCATGCACATGGCCATATTTCGGACACTTGGCAACCAGCTCACCTTTACAATTGTTGAGCACATTAGCACTTGTGATCTTGTAGCAATAGCAGTTAGACTTATATACCGCTTGATAGGGCTTTCAGCCCTCTCTAAGCGGTTTACAGAGTCAGCATATTGCCCCCAACAACAATCCGGGTCCTCATTTCACCCACCTCGGAAGGATGGAAGGCTGAGTCAACCCTGAGCCGGTGAGATTTGAACCGCCGAACTGCAGTCAGCTGAAGTAGCCTGCAGTGCTGCATTTAACCACTGCGCCACCTCGGCTGGACTGCAGGACACTGCAACTGGTTGCAAGGGCTAGCAACTGGGGTTGGTACAATGGCCATCATAGTGAATGCAAGTCTCAAGTTTCTTTTTCCCAAGTTGTAACTTCGAGCCATCATTAAATGAACAGTTGTAAGTTGGGAACTATCTGTGTTTTTTTTTCATGTTGTTAGCTACTTGTTTGAGTAGACAACTATATAAAATGCATGTGAATACATACATAAATTCATGGCAGCAGGTAGCAGAAACTGAAGCAAAGTTAGCAATAGCAATAGCAGTTAGACTTATATACCGCTTCATAGGGCTTTCAGCCCTCTCTAAGCGGTTTACAGAGTCAGCATATTGCCCCCAACAACAATCCGGGTCCTCATTTTACCCACCTCGGAAGGATGGAAGGCTGAGTCAACCTTGAGCCGGTGAGATTTGAACCGCCGAACCGCCACCTCGGCTATGCAATTGTAATCTGGACACTTGGCAGCTGGTTCTCGCTTAGCACTAGTTGCAGCACCCCACAATCATGTGATTATTGCAACTTGTGATCTTTCCTGCCAGCTTCCCCAGAAAGTCACTGGAGAAACCAGCAGGGAAGGTTGCAAGTTGCTGGGAGGGTCTCCCGTCCTCTCCTCCAACCCCTTGCACCACACCGGCTTCATGCACCCTCCCTATGCCTTGCCATGCCTCCCCTGCCACTTACATACCCCCAGGTGGATGGATTCAGTTACAGTGGTGATGAGTGCATTGTTGGAACACTTGAAAGACAAAGCTAGGGGTAGATTATCGGGGGTGGGGGGAGGAATCTATAGCAATAGCAATAGCAGTTAGACTTATATACCGCTTCATGGGGCTTTCAGCCCTCTCTAAGCGGTTTACAGAGTCATCAAATTGCCCCCACAGTCTGGGTCCTCATTTCACCCACCTCGGAAGGATGGAAGGCTGAGTCAACCCTGAGCCGGTGAGATTAGAACCGCCGAACTGCAGATAACAGTCAGCTGAAGTGGCCTGCAGTACTGCACCCTAACCACTGCGCCACCTCGGCTCTTGCTACAATATGCAGATAATATGAAAGGTCAACTGATATGGGGACCAACCATATGGTGAATATTATGGACGCACAATAAATTGGAACAAATTAACATTTTACCAATAGGAATACGATTTCTAAAGATATATGACTATTGAGCAAAATTTTGTTACAATCCATGTTTGGGGAAAGTCTACGAGCCAAAAATTTTATCTTTTAAGTGAGTCATTTACAGTGGATTAAAACCTCCCTGATAGAAGAGCTTGCAGAAAGTATTTGTCTACACCGTTTTAGGAATACAAAATAATTTACTTTATAGTGCAAAAAAAAACGACCAACTTACATTTTCATTTTTCAAAATAAGTTTCAGGATTGCTTCCCTCTGTTTTAGTGACTTTAAATTAAAAGAAAGAAAATGTGTTATTAATACAAAACAGGAATCATGACCCAACCATTTTAAAGTGATAATCTTACAACATTTATGATGCCTTTAAGCTATTCTGCTATAGATTCCTTGTTGTACCATTGGATCTCCCAGAGAAGGCAGGGATGAGGGAAGGCAGTTTCCATCATCAATGTACTTGAGAGACCGCCTACTGCCAATCACCTCCACTCGACCTATTAGATCCCATAGATTAGGCCTCCTCCGAGTCCCATCTGCCGGTCAATGTCGACTGGCAACCACGCGGAGGAGAGCCTTCTCGGTGGCAGCTCCGACCCTATGGAACGATCTCCCCGTGGAGATTCGTACCCTCACCACCCTCCAGACCTTCCGCACAGCCCTCAAAATCTGGCTATCCCGTCAGGCCTGGGACTAAAGACTGTAACCCACCCGAATGGTATGAATGTTGTGTTTTTTAATGACGTACTGTCCTATGTGTTAAATGTTTGTTCCCCCCCCCTTTTCGAGTTGTAAGCCGCCCTGAGTCCCCCCAGGGAAAAGGGCGGCATATAAATAAACTTCTCAATCTCAATCTCAAATGCCAAGTGCTTCTCAAACCAATGTCCTCATTCTCCTGCCTCAATAGCACCCAGGTTCTTTATTCTCTCCTCTTTGCTTCTGGAAGAAGCACTCGCGAGAGAATAAATCCTTTGATAAGAGGGATTAATGGAAGATAGTTGAAAGTTATTTAAGAGGGAATGGGACAACTTGCCATAGTCAACTTGCGACAGGAGAACTCGCCATGGCTAACTCATTGTGGGACAACTTGCTGTGGACAATTTAACAATTCTATTTAAATATTTAAAATAAGTAAAGATTATTTTAATTTTTGCCATTCCCATTTCATTCTGTCCCTCCTTTTGCATCCTTCCTTTAATGCTTCTATTTCGGTTCCACCACAAAACCGCGTTCGACTAAACCGCGCTCGACGAAACCGCGTAGCTGACGTCAACAGGGCGACAACAGCGCGGAGACAGAAGCACGCTGTAAACGCTAAACCTAAAATTAACCCCTAACCCTAAACCTAACCCCCCTAAACCTAACCCTAAACATAACCCTTAACCTAACCCTAAACCTAATCCTAACCCTAAACCTAACCCTAAACCTAACCCTTAACCTAACCCTAATCCTAACCCTTAACCTAACCCTAATCCTAACCCTTAACCTAACCCTTAACCTAACCCTAAACCTAACCCTAATCCTAACCCTTAACCTAACCCTTAACCTAACCCTAAACCTAACCCTAATCCTAACCCTTAACCTAACCCTAAACCTAACCCTAACCCTAATCCTAACCCTAAACCTAACCCTAACCCCTAACCTAACCCTAAAGCTAACCCTAAACCTAACCCTTACCTTAAGTTGAATCGGCTTGCTTTCAAAGCGCTATTTAAAGCGCCCTTCTTTCTCCGCGCTCGCTGTTGTCGCCCTGTTGATGACGTCAGCGACGCGGTTTAATCGGGCGCGGCTTAGTCGAGCGCGGTTTTGTCGTGCCACGTCTATTTCACCATTTTTTTGATATTAGTCTAACTCTTGTCCTGCCGTGAGATGACCATGGCAAGTTGTCTTGAAAGGAGTTGGCCGTGGCAAGTTGGCTGTGTGGCATAATCAGCCATGGTGAATTGTCATAGGCTCATTTGGGGGAGGTCAGTCAGAAATTAAGCCTGGAGCAGCAAGAAAAAAACATATCCAAACCACAGCGGTGTTTGAATATGTTTTTTTTCTTGCTGCTAATTCCTCAGCACACACACACAGTCTTTCCAGAACTTCATTCAACACAGATACAAAAGGCAAATTAAATACCAATCAAAAAGGCAGAATAAACAGCAAGATACCACCAATTTTAACACAGGTTATAAAGAACAGGAAACTGAATAAAAAGCTGAAACTTATGCCAAGGCCAGTTGGATTTTGGATGAGCAAGAAACTGATTTAAGTCAAGAGGTAAGTATAGCTGCTCTTAAATAATGTTGTTTCCCCTGCTAAATTAACATGGAAGATTTATTTTAAAAAATCCTTTCTTATTTGTGTGCCATGTCCCCCCCTCCCCAATTTCCTAGAGAAAACAGGTATGGCAACTTTCTGATTTCTCTTTGTCCCATCCTCTAAAATAGGGCTCCTCCAACCCTTAGTTTGTGGGCCACTTCCAGCACGCAGCCTGTTGGGAACTCAGCCGCGAAAGCCGAAGGCAAGCACGTGAAGTTTCATTTGCACCTACCGTATATACTCAAGTATAAGCCGAGTTTTTCAGCCCACTTTTTGGGCTGAAAAAAGCCGCCTCGGCTTATACTCGAGTCAGTGAAAAATTTGCCCGAAATGGAGGAGAAAAAGGGGCGGGGCCATGCCGCTGGGTGACGCTCGTGAATGGCCCGGCGCCCCTGTGAGTTTCCCCTCCCTCTGTGTCAGTTTGCCGCGCAGCGCGCACCGCACCATCCCCCCTCCTCACGTTCTAATGTAATGCAGGGCTGTCTTACGATTCCCCTTCCTCCCCCTCCTGCCGCTCTGCAACGATGTCCCACCTCCTCCTTGTTATGGCAAGCAGCCACATAGCGATGTCCCACCTCCTCTGGTACAGTGATCCAATGATAGGAATCACTGTGCCGTGTGTCATAGGAGGCGGGACATCGCTCCCGCGGCTGCACGGGACATCATCATCACAGCGGGACATCAGCATCATGAGGTGAGTGAAGTATTTCATTGAATACACCGCTAGTTTACTGTTTTTCTTTGAAATAAATATTCAAAAACATTATTGGTATCTATTTTTATTTTTGAAATTTACCGGTAGCTGCTGCATTTCCCACCCTAGGCTTATACTCGAGTCAATAACTTTTCCAGTTTTTTGTGGTAAAATTAGGTACCTCGGCTTATATTCGGGCCGGCCTATACTCGAGTATATACGGGTATGTGGGATCTAGGTTGAACATGTGAAACCATCGCTGCCCCCTTCTCCCGCCGCTGCCGGTCCATGGAGCCATAAAGTTTGGGGACTGCTGCTCTAAAAGGTTTTTGAAAAGCGCATGGAAGTTACAACCCAAGCAAAACTCCATAGGTGTGACAGTAACTCCTATCTCAAACTTAAGTTATCAGGTCCAATCTTCGCGGCATAATAATTAAGTCTCCGAGGAAAATATAATTTGTTGTCCTGGTTTTAAAGCCCTACGTAGCTCAGAAGCAGGTTATTGCTCTCTTCCCTGTGAAATTAACAAGGAACCGTGACCCGTCAAAACCGCGGTCCACAAAAGCGCGCTCGACGAAAGCGCGCATTTGACGTCATCACAGCGCGACGGAAAAAATTAAAAATTGAAATAAAAATAAAATTAAAGCAAGCAGATTCACATAAAGGTAAGGGTTAGGTTTAGGGTTAGGGTTAGGTTAAGGTTAGGTTTAGAGCTTTAGGGTTACGTTTAGCGTTAGGTTAAGGGTTAGCGTTAGGTTTAGCGTTAGGTTAAGGGTTAGGTTTAGGGTTAGATTTAGGGTTAGGTTAAGGGTTAGGTTTAGGGTTAGGTTTGGGGGGGTTAGGGTAAGGTTTTCGCTTCATTTTTACATTTATCGATCACAGCGCAATGTTTTCGCCGCCCTGTGATGACGTCACATACGCGCTTTCGTCGAGCGCGATTTTGTCGTCCGCGGTTTTGTGGTGGAACCACAAGGAACAACCTATCTCATATCACCTTAGGGAAATATTTGATGGCACAGAAATAGGAAGGGAAACATTCTAAGCAGACTGCCCAAATTTTGGGTATGTCACCTTCAAGTAATTGTGTTTCTTCTCTCCGCTAACTAGCATTTCATAATATGTAGCTTGTGTTATTTTGCTTGTTGTTTTTCTTTGTGATAAACTACCTTGGAACCCTAGTATGAGGTAGTGTTAAGATACTAGGCTAGAGACAAGGAGACCACGAGTTTTAGTCTTGCCTTAGGCACCCAAAAGTTCTGAGCCTTAGGAAGAAGGCTGTGTCGAGCCCATTTTAGTCAACTTACAGGCTGATTGACATGAAACCTTGTAGGCATTCTTCTCATAATGGCCGTGTCAAGATCCTGGGGGCGATTGGTAGCTCCCATCACTATCACCTAAATGTAATGTAGGACAAGGAAGAGTTATTCTTGATGAAATACATGAATATTGACATGCCATGTCTCACAAACAATTGGCCCTATTTTGTTGAAGAATGCTTTTCCCATTAATATTATCAGGACATAATTTATCTGAATAAACCTGATGTTTATCTAGACCAGTGTTTCTCAACCTTGGTGACTTTAAGCCCTGTGGACTTCAACTCCCAGAATCCCCCAGCCAGCTATGCTGGCTGGGGGATTCTGGGAGTTGAAGTCCACAGGGCTTAAAGTCACCAAGGTTGAGAAACACTGGTCTAGACAATCCCACGTTTAATTACAAAATGGAGTTTATAAATGCCGATTCCAAAGTACACGATTACAACTGCATCTAAAATATGTTGAAAGTTAGTAATTTGCTACTGTCTGCATATGGGAAACAAAACACATTTAAGAAACTGTTGATCAATTGTACATAGCTCTAGATTTTTACCCCCAAATTCATTTGATAGCGACAGAAATGGAACTTTTATCCATCCTGAATTTGACTAAAGCTGATTTGAGCATCGTCAAACAAACCATTATAATCAATTATTAGATTTAAAGAGTTTTAGACATACAAAAGCAGTTCCAAATCCAGGGATTGTCTAGATAAACATCAGATTTATTCAGATAATCCTTTTGCTTAATATTAATATTCAGAATGTCACTATTATTTTAAAATTATCCTACCATTTCTTAAACCAAGGGAATTCAAAATCACACACAGAAATGTAGGTTAACTTGTTCATTCATGAAAAAGAGAATGTTCTTATTCTATTTTTTAAAAGATTTTTCAAGTGGTTTTTTTTTCACCATCCTTTTTTTTAATGCTGTACAGTATGTAGCAAGACAATGTACAAAATAAATAGGAGAAATATTTGGACTATAGAATAAAATGCATCTTGTTTGAAGTTGTTCAGAAAGGTTATTTAATAATATTGTTCTACGTGCTATTTAAGAGTATGTACATATGGTGGCATCACTTAGAAGAGAAACTCCCCAACTGAAAAAGGAAAGTAGCTAAATTACTCTTTAGTGCACCTCCATTTCTCATGAAATGATTAGAGATAAAGAAACAGGGTTCTCAAATGTATGGATTCACTTTTACGCAGGTAGTGACATTTAAGGCTTCCTATCACTAGATTAGATTGGGTGGAATTTTTTTTAAAAAAAAGTAGTTTGCAATTCAACCGCCTTCTCTTTGAAAAGCTGGCTGGATGTCTTTTACCTCATTTCACTCTGACTCTCAGCCAATCACACCGTTTTGTGGTTAGAAAATAACCATGCCACGTTGCTTAACCGGAGAAGCTACTGAGATATCGATCTCAACTGAATCAGGTAGGTTTTACCAGAATGAGACAAGATTTTCTTCTGGGCACAACTCATCCAAGCAAGAATACGAAACTAAAAATATCAAGTAAGGCAGCAGATGCACTCTTAGCCTGGAAAAAAGTTTCAAATTCCTGTTACACAGTATAGTGTAGGCTTATAATGTTGGACTGGCATCTGGGAGACCAGCTTCTAGCTCTTAGCCATGGGTGACTTTGGAGAATATGGTCTCTCAGCATAATCTCATAGGGTGGTTCTTGTGGAAAAAGTTTAAAGGAAGAAGTACTATGTAGAATACACTGATCTCCTGAAGGAAAGAAAAATAATAAATGAACAAACCATCTTTTCGCGCTTCCATTTCTCAAGCTGACATGTTTTATATGCCACGGTGCTTGCTCATAAATGCCTATAACAGATCATCTAAGCAATGAAAAGTACATTTTATAAGCATTGCGTGACTGTTTCAAAACAAACAATAATTGCTACTCACTTGGCAATTAAAATCAGTGTCTAGACCATCCCAGAGACTCATGAATTGGGCTTTCATCATAGCTGTGGCCTCATGATCAGAACTTGAACGGCTTCGTAGAAAAGAATCTGAATTTAAAAAAAAACAAAACCAGGATTTGAGTATATTTCTAGAGTATGAAGCTATATGTAATGAATTAATCGAGGCACATCAGTGGTGGGTTGCAGGCGGTACGCCCCGGTACGGGAGTACTGGAGCCTGCCCGGAGCACCAGATACCGTTCTGGTACGGTGCTCCGGAAGGCCCACCCACCTGCCTGAGCTCCTTGCCGGTCTTTTAAGTCAATTTGTACAAGCGGTGGCCTGGGCCGTGTGTGTGGGCCGTGTGTGTGTACTGGCTCGCTGCTCATGCAAGATGCGTGCTTGTGAACCAGCCCGCCACTCACGCAGCCCAGCTGCTCCCCCCCGTCAGACTGCCAAGCCGCAACGGTTGGGGACCGCTGCTTTATACTAACTGTAATGAGGTGAGAAAGAAACTATTTTTTGCCATAGGATTTGGCTTGTTCCAGTGATATGTCTTTCCAGCTAAGTATTACATTACCGGGATTTAAGCAATAAGTGTCATGTCTAATTTTACATATATCTGAGTTAAGAACTAAATGTGTCTTTGGTAAATGTAGAGTCAGTGTTGTGCAATGGTTAAGGTGCTGGCTTAGAAACCAGAAGACTGTGAATTTTAGTCCCATCTGTAGGTGTGAAAACTGACCATGACCCATCAAAACTGCGCTCGACTAAGCCGCGCCCGATTAAACCGCGTCGCTGACGTCATCAACAGGGCGACAACAGCCAGCGCGGAGAAAGAAGGGCGCTTTAAATAGCGCTTTGAAAGCAAGCCGATTCAACTTAAGGTAAGGGTTAGGTTTAGGGTTAGCTTTAGGGTTAGGTTAAGGGTTAGGGTTAGGTTAAGGGTTAGGATTAGGTTAAGGGTTAGGATTAAGTTTAGGGTTAGGTTAAGGGTTAGGATTAGGTTTAGGGTTAGGTTAAGGGTTAGGTTTAGGGTTAGGTTAAGGGTTAGGTTTAGGATTAGGTTTAGGGGTTAATTTTAGGTTTAGGGTTTACAGCGTGCTTCTGTCTCCGCGCTGTTGTCGCCCTGTTGATGACGTCAGCGACGCGGTTTAGTCGGACGCAGTTTAGTCGAGCGCGGTTTTGTGGTGGAACCAAAACTGACAGGGTGGCTGGGCCAGATTCTTTCAGCCCAACCCACCGCACACAGCTTTTGCGATAGGAAATAGGAGGGAATATTATGTAAGTTCACTGCCCTGAGGTATTTATAAAAATAATAAAAGACGGGATAAAAACCAATGTTATCTTATTTAAAAAAATCCATATAGTATCTAAGACAAGATTTTGAATTTCATACTGGATATATGCTCTGCTGATGGGATGAAAAAAAATGATGCTGCTCTATCCATTACATGAATCCAAATAGACAAAGGAAAGGCCTTTATTTTTCTTTAAATATTAAATATACATATAACATTATAGCAATATAACACTACTGTTTCAAATTAAACAGCAGCTTCCTTTAAAAAACAAAACAAAAAGATTCTATAAGGTTCAAGATTCAAGGTTCATTTTATTTATATGCCGCCCTATTCCCAGCGGGACTCAGGGTGGCACACAAACCCAAAGGAGGGGAAGGGAAACACAGGAACTACAACAAAAAGTACAGGGCATTTAAAACAACCAACAGCCACACGATTCGAGAGGGGAAGGGAACTCATCGACCCCAGGCTTGCCGACACAGCCAGGTTTTAACGGCTTTTCGAAAGGCCTGGAGAGAGGTGAGGGTACGAATCTCTGCGGGGAGCTTGTTCCAAAGGGCCGGAGCCGCCACAGAGAAGGCCCTCCCCCGGGTAGTAGCCAGATGACATTGGCCGGTAGACGGAACCCGGAGGAGGCCTAATTTGTGTGATCTAATGGGTCTTTGGGAGGTAATTGGCAGCAGGCGGTCTCTCAAGTACCCGGGTCCAATACCATGAAGGGCTTTATAAGTGACGAAAAACTGTTGTTTTGCTACTGATAATACTAAATATTATTAATCTCATGTAACCCAAACTAATGGAGAAGACCATGAAGCTTTTTAAAAAATGTGAACGTAATGTGTTCAAAAATGTAGAAAATTCCACTTTACCTATTTCATCAATAAAGATGATGGAGGGTTGGAGCTTTACAGCAAGAGAGAACACAGCCGCTGCCAGCTTCTGGGATTCACCATACCATTTGTCTGTCAACGTTGAGGGCTGAAGATTAATAAACCGACAGCCGGCTTCCTTTGCTGTAGCTTTGGCAATCAAGGTTTTACCACAGCCGGGAGGGCCGTACAGCAGCACTCCTGAAATCCAAAACGTACTGTTAATAAATGTATTGCCATTCTTACATAGGAAAAACGTTATCTGCACGCCGCGGTTAATAAAGCTCCTTGCAAAAGTCTCTCCATCAGCACTATTGTTTATAAGCTTCTCTCATATGCCATAAAATCCTGACATTTATCTGCCCATTAATTTATTACAACGAGCACAAACTCGGAGGGACAGAAACAAGCTATATAGGCACAAAAATACTCAGGTGGTGAAAATATTATGATTCTGAATTTTAAGCTAGGCAGAGCCTTAATAGGCTTTCTTCCTATCTATTAAAAGACATACAGGATGCACAAAGGGGTTCCACCACAAAATCGCGGAGGACAAAATCGCGCTCGACGAAAGCGCGCATTTGACGTCATCACAGCGCGACGAAAACATCGCGCTGTGATCGAAAAATGTAAAAATAAAGCTAAAACCTTCCCCTAACCCCCCCAAACCTAACCCTAAACCTAACTCTAAACCTAACCCTTAACCTAACCCTAAATCTAACCCTAAACCTAACCGTTAACGTAACGCTAAACCTAACGCTAACCCTTAACCTAACGCTAAACCTAACGCTAACGCTCTAAACCTAACCTAACCCTTAACCTAACCCTAACCCTTACCTTTATGTGAATCGGCTTGCTTTAATTTTAATTTTATTTCAATTTTTAATTTTTTTCGTCACGCTGTGATGACGTCACATGCGCGCTTTCGTCGAGCGCGATTTTGTCCTCCGCGCTTTTGACGGGTCACGGCACAAAGGAGCTTATTTACCCAAATTAAATATTTTATTCACGCTGACATTATTTTAAGGTTCTGCACTGTCAGTTACTACTTATTTTACATTGCTGCCCTTTAAGCCATCCTATCAATTTCATTCTAAATTGAAGAGTGAGATACTAAGCAATATTACAAAATGACATAAATGTATATATATTTAACTGGAACGACATGATTTGGAAGAAAATCTCTTACTTTTCCCACTTCTGAATTAATCTTCCATGAAAATAGTTTATTATAAATGGGGAGAAGTTCAAGTGATCTTTCTAAGTTTGTTTGTAAAACTGGGGTTTTTTTTTTATACAACTTGATCTTTTGTCCTTGAGAAATTCTATTATGGTTTTCTAAAAACATTACCTTGGACTTCTTCACATTTACCTTTGGGTGGCTGTAGAAGTCTTGAGTTTTGAAACAGATGTTTTTTTCTGATTGGCAAAATGACTGTGTCCTTCAGATCTGTAATAACCTCATCTAAGCCTGCAATATCGTTCCATGTTACCTAAGGCAAAAATATAAAAAAAATTACTGAGCTGGCATCAGTGAAACAGCTATATTCTCAAATTAGGGATAAAGATAAAAGTTATATTGACTCTTAAAGCCATTTGTATATTAATCATGCATCTCATCAAACAAGAAAAATAAAACAAAATATATTGCAGAAGTTGTGACTTTACTCTCTTGATGCTGGCTAAGGTAGATTAGTGTTGCGAGGATTTGAATGCATTTATATAATATATCATGTGATTGTTTTTGCTCTTTTTTTACTGATTCTGAAAAAATATGATGTTGGCCTTAATAGCAGTAGACTTATATACCGCTTCATAGGCCTTTCAGGCCTCTCTAAGCGGTTTACAGAGAGTCAGCATATTGCCCCCAACAATCTGGGTCCTCATTTTACCCACCTCGGAAGGATGGAAGGCTGAGTCAACCCTGAGCCAGTGAGATTTGAACCGCTGACCTGCTGATCTAGCAGTAGCCTGCAGTGCTGCATTTAACCACTGCGCCACCTTGGCTCTTAAGCAGTATGTCAGGAGAGCACTAATAAATAACTCTTCTTACTAGTATAAATGTATTATTAATAATAAACAACCTAATAGCAGTTAGCAATAGCAGTTATATAACAGTTATATACCGCTTCATAGGGCTTTCAGCCCTCTCTAAGCGGTTTACAGAGTCAGCATATCGCCCCATTTCACCCACCTTGGAAGGATGGAAGGCTGAGTCAACCTTGAGCCGGTGAGATTTGAACCGTTGAACTGCAGATAACAGTCAGCTGAAGTGGCCTGCAGTACTACACTCTACCCACTGCGCCACCTCGGTACTGCACCCTAACCACTGCGCCAACCTAGTTTTAATATCCAACCTGCTCTTTTACTATCGACAAGTATTATAGTCATAGAAGTTAAGACTCTTAAGATATTTGAAACTATAGCTACAATACATCCAAGAATGTGAAATTCTTTATATGTAACATTATTTAGCGTATGAGAACATGACAGAAGAAAACATACATACATACAAACACACACACATACAATCCATGTAATTATAAGTAAAACTACTATTGGGGGGTGGGGGTATGGCAGTGGCTTCATAATTGGATGTCCAATTCAGCTATCCAGGCGATGTTCGTCTCTGGCTTTGCATCGTGGAGATCTTTTAGGGAAGCAGAGAACGCACATCGTGGGCAGAATTGCACAATATGTTTTATAATCTGCACATCAGCACCACAACTGCAACAAGGGGAATCTTTCCACTTCCACTGATACGGGGCAGAGGGCACTTCCTCCAGGATCACAACTAATTCTACTCAATTTTGACCAGACAAAGCGAGGCAGGTCGAAATCAGATGGTTTGGTAGAGGAATCACTAATGGTCAGGCCATTAAAAGGTACCTTGGACCACTCCTCTCTCCAGGAATTCTTGGGGTTAAATTGAGTAGATGTTAATAAGTAAACAGCTGTTTTCCAATGTAGCCTAGAGGATTTCAATCTTTGAGATAACTAATCGCAACAACGTAAGTATTTTTTCCAAGAAAAACATCATACCGATATTGTCAGTGTGCTAATTTTTAGGTACCTGAGTACTTGGTGCTGGTTCCACCACAAATGCGCGAACGACAAAAGCGCGCCTGACTAAACCGCGGTGACAAAACTGCGCCGACGAATGAGCGCTGAAGCGCGCAGACAACAGCGCGCCGACCGAAGCGCGCTGTAACCCTAACCCTAAACCAAACCCTAAACCTAACCCTAAACCTTACCTTAACTTAAATCGCGCTTCTGTCGGCGCGCTTTTGTCGGCGTGCTGTTGTTGGCACGGTTTTGACATCGCGGTTTTAGCGCCGCGGTTTTGACGTTCGCGCATTTGTCGGGTCACGCTTGGTGCTTACACCCAATGCTTGAAATACTCTTATTTGAGCATGATATAGGTACAACATACCATGAATTAACCTACGAGCAAGATGAAATTACCGTAATTCAGTCTTTAAGAGTACAAAGAGAACGCTAAATACAATTTTGAAGCATGGGGTTTCATGTAAAACTGCATACATTCACTGAAGGAAAGTAAAACTCTTGATACAATGTTAAAATAACCTAGTACACAAAAAATGTCCATGAACATGTGTGTTAGCCAATGATCAGTTCTGATATTTAATGAACGTAAAAATTGTCATTACAGAATTTTGTTCCCTTCTTCCACACTATCCCCAAAAATCAATGCTGTTTCAATTTAGCTGCACATGCATACCATTTTATGCTCCAATATCTGAAAATAGCCACTATGTATTCATTCTATCAAATAATATTTAGTTTCTGAAGTGTGTGTGATTGCTAGTATTATTACTCGTGGCACGACATAACCGCGAACGTCAAAAGCGCGCCGACAAAAGCGCGGCGCTAAAACCGCGATGTCAAAAGCGCGCCGACAACAGCGCGCAGACAACAGCGCGCCAACAGAAGCGCAATTTAAGTTAAGGTAAGGTTTAGGGTTAGGTTTAGGGTTATGTTACAGCGCGCTTCTGTCGGCACGCTGTTGTCGGCGCGCTTCAGCGCTCATTCGTCTCCGTGGTTTTGACGGCGCGGTTTTGTCACCGCGGTTTAGTCACACGCGCTTTTGTCGTACGCGCATTTGTGGTGGAACCTTATTACTAACTTATTAAAACAGTCTATATTGGGAGAATGAGAAAAAAGAAATGGGTCCTAGGATTTTGCACCTATATAAGTATATTACTTGTAATAAAAGTTGACACACGTATCTGTCCCACAATGTCCATCTACTCCCAAAATTAAGAAAATTCAATTAAAATACAGTTCCACTATGAGCACGTGTGCATCCATGTGAACATTTTTGCCCCAAGACATAACATTTTTACATATGAAAAAGACGAAGAACACTTACGTGCATACTAAGAGGATCCACCAGATGTGCAGCAATGCTCATCTCATATTCAGAAAGCTTCACATTTTTCACACCTATTTGCTTCATCAACTTTTCTGCCTGTTATAAAAAAGCCAGCATTCAGCAGTATGACCTCATTAGATCTTTTCAGATAATGTCAGCAAGGTTGCTATTAAGGAATGCGAAGGTTCTGTTAATCGTGAATTAGGAATTTGAAAAAATAATGCCCCCGTTTTCATTTGTTTGACTGTACCATCTGTTTGCTGAAAACAAAGCCAGCTTGTTGTTTAATAATAATACTTTGACGTGTCTGTCCAGGATAATCAAAGGTTATTCAAATGTATTTTAATCTTTGTCTTAATACCTTTTGACTAGAGCAATGTTCCATTTGAGCATAGCAATAGCAGTTAGACGTATATACCGCTTCACAGTGCTTTACAGCCCTCTCTAAGCGGTTTACAGAATCAGCATATTGCACCTCAACAATCTGGGTCCTCATTTTACTGACCTCAGAAGGATGGAAGGCCAAGTCAACCCTGTGTCGGTGAGAATCAAACCGTTGGCAGTTAGCAGAATTATCCTGCAATACTGCATTCTAGCCACTGCGCCACCACAGCTCTTGCGGTCATAAACATTACGGGTGGTCATAAACATTACAGGTAGTCATTAGATTGCACCCATCCATTCGTTCAGACTGTTCAAACGTATGACGGTGCTGAATGCGGGGCACTTACAACTGGTCCTCTTAAGTTCTGCACATTGAAGCAAGATGCAGTCACGTAATTGTGATTTTATATGTCTTTCTACAGCCAAAGTCAATAGGGAAACCAAGGATTGTAATGTAAATTCTTCACGTTACGATGTTAATGGGGACTGTCATTGCTAAGCGACACAGCCATGTGACATCTTGTATTAGGAGCCGAGGTGGCGCAGTGGTTAGGGTGCAGTACTGCAGGCCACTTCAGCTGACTGTTATCTGCAGTTCAGCGGTTCTAGTCTCACCGGCTCAAGGTTGACTCAGCCTTCCATCCTTCCGAGGTGGGTGAAATGAGGACCCAGATTGTGGGGGCAAGTTGCTGACTCTGTAAACCGCTTAGAGAGGGCTGAAAGCCCTATGAAGCGGTATATAAGTCTAGCTGCTATTGCTTGTATGCCTTTTAAACAGCATTTTAGAAACTCTTTCAAAATATGTAGACAACTTTCAGAATGATATATTCATCACCGGGGGGAAGAGAAAACAATTCTCTTAGCCCCGACCCTTTGGAACGAACTCCCCGTGGAGATTCGTACCCTCACCACCGTCCAGGCCTTCCGCACAGCCTTGAAGAACTGGCTAGCCCGTCAGGCCTGGGGACAAGGATAGTGCCCCTCCCGAATGATGAATGTATGTTGCTTATTGTTTTTATTATATGTGTCTATGTTACTGTTTGCACTTCCCCCTCCCTGATTTTATGTGAGCCGCCCTGAGTCCCCTCAGGGAAAAGGGCGGCCTACAAATGTCAATAAAATCAAAATCAAATCAAAAAAATCTCTAGCTATAAAGATCTGGGATGAAAAAACAAAGAACATTTCCACACAAGCAACATTCTGTAAGAGGGCTTTGTAAAACAATAGCTTATAGTGAGTGTCCCTTAATTTCATATATCCAGAAAAAAGCTAATGCAGGGAAAGAGTCTTTCAAGAGCCCTATCTCAATATAACAAGATTATTTCTCTGCACGGGCTAAAGGGAACTCTTTCTTATTTTCTTGTTAATGGAGAGCACACATACAGCTGAAAACAATAGCTTGACTCCCATTATTTTAGAACTATTACCATAATTACGAACAAAAGATGGTGTCAGCTTTAAAGCATAATTTTACACGGGCTACTCACAAGTCGGTACCACCGAGTTCAATAACGTTTCTCTATTTCATGAACTGCAAAATAATTAACTCTCCTCCACCGCCGTTACTAGAGGACTAATGTAGGCAAGAGGGGCAACCCAGTCATTTAACTGACCTCTCTGAAAAAAAAGCATGTGATTTGTGTCTATTTTCTGGGTTCAGAGGTTGAGATTTAAGCCTCGTTGGGTGCCCAAATTTTCTATGCATTACTCACAAAATCGTGGCTTAGAAATTGAACTATGTTGTTTGGCAAGTGTCTACTGAATATTGATGATATGTCACAGGGACTATAATAGCCCCAATTTTTTAAAAAAAAACGTGTGAAACTGAATTTCCTCTATGCTTGTATGTATATATATTTGTCTGCGTAATTGATTACAGGTAGTCCTTGAGTTATGAATGGAATGGAGCCTACCCATTCCATTCGTAACCTGGGATTTAGGATTAGGATTTAGGATTTATTTCATTTATATGCCGCCCTTTTCCCCGAAGGGGACTCAGGGCGGCTCACAACTCAGTCAGGGAAAGGAGGGACAAACAGGGGATAAAAAGACAAACAAACAATACACAATTTAAAAACACACAACAACCATACTATTCGAGAAGGGGGGCAAAAGCTCTTTAGCCCCAGGCCTGTCGGAAGAGCCAGGTTTTAAGGGCTTTGCGGGATTTGTGGGAGTGAAACTTGTACCTTGAACGGGATCACTCCTTCCTTTCGCCCACGCATTCATTAATATAATGCGAGGCTCGTTAAGTGCCCATGAGGTATTTCGGGGTGGGAAAGGCCATGCGGGGAGGGAAGCTGATGGAACAGGCCACCGGCCTAAGACCACCCAAGGCCTCCCCGACCCATTGAAAAACCTCATGCTCCACACAACTGCATTCCCCTTGCCACCCACCCACTACACTGGGTTACTTACCTTGGGAAGATCTGGTAAGCAGTCTCCTCTCCACCCTCAGTTACATGTGCCCCTCTGGGGTTCCGTTCGGGCCTCCACAGGCCTTGCCTGCCAGGTCGCTAACCAAAATGAAGCTTCTCAGAGCCGAATCCTAACCCTAACTCCCAGAAGCTCCATTTTGGCCTCCGGCTGGCTGGGGGAGGCCTGTGGAGGGCCAAACGGAGCCTCGGAGGGCCGGATCCGCCCCTCAGCAGCTCCACTTCGGCCAGCAACATGCAGGACAAATATTTCAGAGCCTCTGCAGTTGTTTGTAAGAGCGAACAATTGCCATGGGGCTGCAAGATTCATAGTTTCCAGCCTTGTTTGCAAATGCTAGGAGGCTCTTATCACGTAACTTGTGAAATTTGTTTTTATTCAGTCGCACAACATCCAGAGTCAGAAGATGAAGATGCTGAGCAAGTTTAGCAAACTAGCAAGTAAATAAACGAAAATAGGCAAACTCAAATCAGTTGGTTTCCCACTCTGAACTCAGCAGCTGAAAAAATAATGTTAGCTTTCTGTTCCTTATTTATATAACATTTATCTTTAAAATATTTATTACCTGTTTTTGGGCTTCTACTTTTTGCTTCCTTGTTGGGTCAATTGCATCTACCATCCATTTAATTGTAAAATAGGTCACAGCGCCAAAGATTGTTAAGCGGAAAATTAGACCAACAACTTCGTTTCGAGTTAGCGGACGAGAAAACGTTTCAGCATGGACCATTGTGCGTGTTTCCCTACACCAAATAATGGAAGGAAGAAGGTCAATGTGCATTCTTTGAAAATTAGGAAGCTCTGAAGTATTAATTTTGGGTACATGATATACATTACTATACTTAATATATTACCAACCTGCTGCTAATTCATACACAAGATGGTTGAGAACTTTTTCATATATAAGAAGAGTTTCACATACAGGAGATTTTGTACACAAGATGGGTATGATTCCGTTCCCTGTAGAGATAAAGAAAGGGATAATTAGTTATCACCCAATATTTGTCAATTACCAAATCAAAAAGGGAAAGCATTTTTTAAAAATGGAACACATTAATATAATATTCAGAGGAAGCATCATACATGCCTTTTATTGGTTATTAGCAACTCCCTCGTCATCAAAACAAGTAAGACTCAGCTTTACAAATTGACTTAAAATACTCAATTTAAACATACTATGAATATGCAGAGTGTTCCATACCCAGCACAGCTGGTTTTCAATGGTGTCTGCCCAAGCCAAAATATGGTATTTCAGATGTTTTATTCTATACCGTGTACGGGCTTTGGGAAGTCGGGGGGGGGGGAGAAGGGGGGGTGTTAGGGGGGAGGGGGGATATATAGTATGTGTTAGATTTTATAGTAACGCGATTGCACTTGTATACTGTTGCTCTTTAATTTCACTGTAAAAATAGGACAAGCTGAATATATTAATAGATAGTAGAAATACACCGAAGGGAGGAGTAGAGGGCTAGAAGAAAGAGGGGTAGAGAGGGCGGGAGAGAGGATGGGAGGGAGGGTGAGAAGGAAGGGAGGGAGTGTACTGGGAGAGAGGAGTGATAGAGGGGGAGGGGAAGTAGGGTAGAGGGGAATGTTGGAGGGAAGAAGGAAAGTTGGAGGGGAGCGAAAGAAAGGGTGTATGGAGGGTCGAAGTGGTACATTGGGTTTGTATTTTGGGGGGGTATTGTTGACAAGAGGAATGGCTGTGTTTATTGTTTAATGTTATATGTCCCCGGTTATGCAGAGTATATATGTGACTGTACGAAATGAAAATGGAAAATAAAAACACATTTACACAGATGTTTTATCCATACGTGTAATGAAATAGGGCTGATTCTAGCATGGACTGAAACGTAGTTTGGGGATGGGGGAAGAGACAGTGAAAGAAAACTAGATTGAGAGGGTTTCCTGGGTGATGGCATATGTGGACCAGCTGTGAGGAAGGAAGAAGGAAACGAAGAAAAAAACACTGGGAAGATATGGGGCACTAAGTGAAATAAAAAGATTGTTGCGAGACTGGCCAGAACACCAGCTAGTGGGACTCGCCACTCTGGAACTCTATTCCTTATTGCCAAAGACAGTTGCATTAAGGAATAGGTACTCAGGCCAATTTACTAGTCCTGGCAGCTGAGGAGAAGCAAGGAAGAGAATACAGGGGGGGGGGGGGCAGAGGGAATCAAGGAAGATACTATTAGATTGCTATTAGCTGATTTGACAAATTGTCCCAGAGAAAAAGATTGATACTTGGCTTCATTATTATGCATGAGAAAAAACGTGTTTGGGTTGATCTAAAGCAGGAGTGTCAAACTCAAGGCCTGGGGGGGGGGGGCGCGAATCCGGCCCGTGGGGTGCTTAGATGTGACCTGCAGGGTCTGCCCTGCAAACAGCTAACGACTGGCCCGCGGTGCCTCTGCAGAAGGTTGCAGGAGGCCATTGCAGCTGAAAACAGAACTGGGGAGCCCACTTTCACTGCCAGAGCGCTCGGGCCACATATATGACGTCGAGCTGTCCATGCTAATCTTGACCACGCCCCCCCCCCAAGGTCAAACACAACCCTGATACAGCCATAACTGAAATCGAGTTTGACACCCCTGATCTAAAGTAAGACGTAGAAAGTTTCGCAATGTTTCTGGAGCAGGCTAAAGATTGGAACAAGTTCTTTTTTCCATCTGTATTCATTGACTTTTATTGCATTTTATTCTTACTATTGCGAACCACCTAGTATTTCTATAACATAATGTTGAATGTTTGAATGTTTATTTCATTTGTATGCTGCCCTTTTCCCCCCCGAAGGGGGACTCAGGGCGGCTCACAACTCAAACCAGGGAAGGGGGGATACAGACAAATTAACAACAACACAAAACAATACATAATTTAAAACACGCAACAATCATACCATTCGAGATAGGGGCAACGGTTCTTTAGCCCCAGGCCTGTCGGAACAGCCAGGTTTTAAGGGCTTTGCGGAAGGCCTGGAGGGTGGTGAGGGTGCGAATCTCCACGGGGAGTTCGTTCCAGAGGGTCGGAGCAGCCACAGAGAAGGCTCTCCTCCGAGTAGTCGCCAGTCGACACTGGCCGGCGGATGGAATTCGGAGGAGGCCTAGTCTGTGGGATCTAATCGGTCTGGTGGAGGTAATTGGTACACAAATACTAAAATTAAGTAAATCAAAACTAAGCTTGGGGCAGACTGACAGTAGACTAGCACAAATGGGTATCTGTCTGTGTATCATGCACACTAGCCTCACTTTTTGCACTATACAATAGTTCCAGCAGTGGCATGGAACAAGTTTCAACCAAACCCAAAACAAGTAAAACATTTTAGGTTTATTTCTGCCAAACTACAGGCAATGCGAAATAACAGAAAATCCAGTATATTGCTTTTCAATTAGAAGCATAGCTTTGTTTTCCATGTGCACTCTTATACATGCCGTTTATTTTAATTTTAGTGTGCGGACTTCTTTTTCTCCCTCAAGGGTTTCAAAACTACATTTAATGAAGCAGCTTAATCAAATATGATTAAGCAGACTATAAAGAAGGGTCTCCGTCGTATGTATCATATCAGCAATGGGCTAAGGCTGTGTGAAGGAATTGCAGAGCCATAAAAACCTGGATTTAAAAAATATATATTTATAGGATTAAGTGGTTAGATGAACCTGTTCTGGTGTGAGAGTGTATACGGTTTCAGCTATATGTTTATTGGGTCGCTTTCTATCCATTATTTTGTCTTTACAATATTTTGTATGATATGCACAATTTATGAATGGGACAACCTTATATACTCATTTCATTTATTAGCAAAAGCAATAGCAGTTAGACTTATATACCGCTTCATAGGGCTTTCAGCCCTCTCTAAGCGGTTTACAGTCTCAGCATATTGCCCCCACAGTCTGGGTCCTCATTTCACCCACCTCGGAAGGATGGAAGGCTGAGTCAACCTTGAGCCGGTGAGATTAGAACCGCTGAACTGCAGATAACAGTCAGCTGAAGTGGCCTGCAGTACTGCACCCTAACCACTGCGCCACCTCGGCTCTTGCAAAATTTATAGGCTGCCCAATCCCGGAGGACTCCGGGCGGCTTACAATGAAAGAAGAAAAAAGAAAAGCAAAATAAATAAAAAGTAATTTAAAATTCACAACACACATACGTTCTAATCGGGGCTGGACCTTAACACTAAGGTCAACAGCCCCAGGCCTGCCGGAACAGCCAGGTTTTAACGGCTTTCCTGAAGGCCATGAGAATGGGTAAGGTCCGGACCTCTGAGGGTAGCTGATTCCACAGGGTCGGAGCAGCCACAGAGAAGGCTCTCCTCTGGGGGCCCGCCAGCCAACACTGTCCGGCTGATGGTATCCGAAGGAGGCCCACCCTGTGGGATCTTATCGGCCGTTGGGAGGTGTATGGCAGTAGGTGGCCTCGCAGATAGGCGATAGATACTATGGTATCTATCTGTCTATTATCTATTGAATATACAATGTTTGCTAAGGGGGAAATTCTTAATATATTTTTAAACCAGAACTGCCATACAAGGGCCATGGACAGACAGAATCTCATTAAATGTTATGACATAACACCTAACTATTCTTTCAACCTGCTTCGGAGCACAAATTCTTCACCCAGTCATCTGCCAACCTCAGTCCAACAACTGGCAGGCCAAATATATGCAAACTGCCGTAAATCAAGGTTCTTTACTGTTTCACAACTTTCTCCTTAGAAGCTTGAACAAGGTAGGTATGTGCTATAATCACCTTAAAGTGCTTGATTAAAAAAAATTTACCCACGTGATGCTATCAGGACAAGCTACATCTCCATTTCCAGAAAGCAACTGTTCTACCCAGCTATCCAACCATTTTCTAAAGACTTTTAGCTTTACTTACGTCTCCTTTTAGCGAATCATTTTACTTTTTACTCCAACCTTATCCATTTACGAACTGACCACCCACTCCTAAAAAGAAGCATCATACCTATTATCTCTCCGGCAACTGACCTCAATTCTACCACTGCATAGTGACTAGTATCAACACAAGGTGTCAAGGTTCATTTTATTTATATGCCGCCCTATTCCCAGCGGGACTCAGGGCGGCGCACAAACCCAAAGGAGGGGAAGGGAAACACAAGAACTACAACAAAAAGTACAGGGAATTTAAAACAACCAACAGCCACACGCTTCGAGAGGGGAAGGGAAACTCATCGACCCCAGGCCTGCCGACACAGCCAGGTTTTAACGGCTTTTCGGAAGGCCTGGAGAGAGGCGAGGGTCCGAATCTCTGCGGGGAGCTCGTTCCAAAGGGCCGGAGCCGCCACAGAGAAGGCCCTCCCCCGGGTAGTGGCCCGATGACATTGGCTAGTAGACGGAACCCGGAGGAGGCCTAACCTGTGTGATCTAATGGGTCTTTGGGAGGTAATTGGCAGCAGGCGGTCTCTCAAGTACCCAGGTCCAATACCATGAAGGGCTTTATAAGTGATGACTAGCACCTTGAAGCATATCCGGAGACCAATCGGCAGCCAGTGCAGCTCGCGGAGGATAGGTGTAACGTGGGTGTACCGAGGTGCACCCACAATCGCTCGCGCGGCTGCATTCTGGACAAGCTGGAGTCTCCGAATACTCTTCAAGGGCTGCCCCACAAAGGGGGAGAGAGGTCAGGAAAGTTAAAAAAGTCAAGACGGGCTCTTCGCTTCTGGGTTATAGTGTGGTGTAAGATACCGCAGGGAACCCTAGACTTTTTAGAGACAAACTATGAACAGGTTTAATTCAGACTTTGCAGATAACTTTCAGACAAATATTTTTTTTCTATATAAAGAAAGAGCAAGTTTCCATGTCTACATAAACTGTGCTGTCTGGTTACAGTCAGTTTGAGCGGCAGCAGCAACAAACAAACAAACAGTGATACCCATTGTCATCAGGGCATTTGGTACCATGTCCAAGTATTTTGCAAAACACAAATAAATTGCAGCTTTCTGCAATAACACCAGTGGAACGGCAAATAACTACCCTAATAGGAACATCATATATTTTAAGATATTTGGTTGATACCTAGGACGCTGGCAGCAACCCGTATCAACCACGAGCACCAGTCAATTGTATTTGAGACACATCTTTAAATGTTCACTTGACTAAATTTCATGTTTAATGAATATAATAAATAATAAAAAATAATAATAATTTACTTTAATGAATGATAATCATAATAATGATACTTGGCTGATACCTAGGACGCTGGCAGCAACCCGTATCAACCATGAGCACCAGTCAATGGTATTTGAGACACATCTTTAAATGTTCACTTGACTGAGTTTCATGTTTAATGAATAAAATAAATAATAAAAAATAATAATAATTTACTTTAATGAATAATGATAATCATAATAATGATACTTGGCTGATACCTAGGACCCTGGCAGCAACCCATATCAACCATCAGCACCAGTCAATTGTATTTGAGACACATCTTTAAATGTTCACTTGACTGAGTTTCATGTTTAATGAATAAAATAAATAAAAAATAATAATAATTTACTTTAATGAATAATGATTATCATAATCATAATAATGATACCTGGCTGATACCTAAGACACTGGCAGCAATCCGTATCAACCATTAGCACCAGTCAATTGTATTTGAGACACATCTTTAAATGTTCACTTGACTGAGTTTCATGTTTCATGAAAAATAATAATTATAACAACAACCACCACCCTACTTGGAACAGCTTATATCCTTATATTACCTTAACAGATCCTAGGACCTTGGTTAGGACTCGAGCTGTTGAGCTACCAACCAGCCCCAAAGGCTGTGAATCTCACCAAAGATTAATCACATAATAATAATAATAATAATAATAATAATAATAATAATAATAATAATAATAATAATAATATTATTTCCGTATACAAACAGACAAAATACTGGCGCATAATACACCAGACATCACACTGGTTGAGAAAAATAAGGTCACAATCATAGACATCGCAATACCAGGTGATAGCAGGGTCGCCGAGAAGGAACATGAAAAAATCGCAAGATACCAGGACTTAAAAATCGAAATTCAACGACTATGGCACAAACCAGCAGTGATAATTCCAGTGGTAATTGGCACACTGGGTGCTATTCCAAAAGCACTGGAATTACATTTAAAACAGTTAAAAATTGACAAAATCACCATCAGTCAAATGCAAAAAGCCGCACTGCTTGGATCTGCACGCATATTACGAAAATACGTTACGACGTCCTGGGCCCCTGGGTGGGGCCCGACTAGTAACCAATGCCAAATCCGGCGAAACAACTGGCCGCTGTGATACAATTGTACAATAATAATAATAATAATAATGTTATATAGCAATAGCAATAGTTAGGCTTATATACCGCTTCATAGGGCTTTCAGCCCTCTCTAAGCGGTTTACAGAGTCAGCATATCGCCCCCAACAATCCGGGTCCTCATTTTACCCACCTCGGAAGGATGGAAGGCTGAGTCAACCTTGAGCCTGGTGGGATTTGAACAGCCAAACTGCTGAACTGCAGTGCTGCATTTAACCACTGCGCCACCTCGGCTCTGTTGTTCATTAACAATAATTAATAATAATAATAAATAATAATAAATAATAATAATGATAATTAATAATAATGTTCATTAATAATTAATAATAATTAATAATGATGATGATGCTAATTAATGATAATGATAATAATAATGTTCATTAGTAATAATTAATAATAATGATGATGCTAATTAATGATAATGATAATAATAACAATAATAATGTTCATTAATAATGATCATATACTAACATTATTTTCTCAACCTATTATTACTGCAGATAAACTTTTAGGACGGGCTTATGAGCAGGAAGGAGGAATAAAACCCAAGTAACTGATTCGGAGGGTATTTCGGTCAAGCCACATAACTGGGACTCCGCATAACCCTATTTCATCACACAAGACCAAGCCAGGCACATGCAGAGCCGGCGGGGGGAAAAGAGAGTCGTTATCTCTCTCTCTCTCCACACACCGAGTGGAAATGGAGCAGTCACCTTCTTTCTCCCAAAGCTTCCGGGGGAGCGGAAGGGCTTCCCAAGGGCTGTGAATACAGCGGGCACCGCTCTTTCCCAACTCGCCGGCCGAAACGCTCCCACCGGGTTTCCGCGCCGAACGGAACTGAAAGCGAAAGGGAAGCCTTCGAGGTGACCTTCCTCAGGAATCCTCCGGACGCCGCTACCCTCCTCCGCACCGGGGCGACGGAAAAGACCGCGGCGCGTAAAAGGCGTAAAAATCGTGCGCCGGAGACGGGGGGGGGGGGAAACCAGCGCGCGAAATTCCTCCAGAAAGTGTGGAGGAAACGGCCGTTCCCGACAGGCGTCGCTTGGGCGCTTGGTCCGACGCTCAATACCTTTCCCCTCGGACGCCGCGCCTCTCTCTTAAGGTTCCGCTTTTAAGGAGGAAGAGGTGGGGGGGAGTTTTTCTTGTAACCCTTGGCCGGGGGAATCTCGTATGGAAAGGCGCCTTTCTTCGCCTTGCGTGGTGTAGGCGAGCCTGAAAATGTTTGCTTTCCTAGGATTAGAGAGGGAGCGAAACGCGGCTCCGATTTAGCTTGCTCACAATAGGACTAGGTGGGGATTTCCTCAGTCTGGTCTAACTCAGGGTTTCCCAACCTTAGCAACTTGAAGATGTCTGGACTTCAACTCCCAGAATTCCCCAGCCAGCATTCGCTGGCTGGGGAATTCTGGGAGTTGAAGTCCAGACATCTTCAAGTTGCCAAGGTTGGGAAACACAGTATTTTCTCAACCTTGGTGACTAAGTCCTGTGGACTTCAACTCCCAGAATTCCCCAGCCAGCATTCCCTGGCTGGGGAATTCTGGGAGTTGAAGTCCAGACATCTTCAAGTTGCCAAGGTTGGGAAACACAGTATTTTCTCAACCTTGGTGACTAAGTCCTGTGGACTTCAACTCCCAGAATCCCCCAGCCAGCTATGCTGGCTGGGGGATTCTGGGAGTTGAAGTCCATAGGACTTAAAGTCACCAAGGTTGAGAAACACTGAACTAACCATTAATGATCCTGCCTTCCTTCTGGATCAACTCTAGGAAACCCGAAATCCAATACAGATAATCCTCAATTTACGACCGCAATCGAGCTCCCCCCCCCCCCATATTTTGTGTTATTGTCATTCTATTTCATGGAATAACTATGTGGATAACCAAAACTGTGAATAAGTAACAATCTTTCTTGTTGGGTTCAGTCTAAAATCCAAATGCTAGAAGACAAAGGAGATATTAATTATGCCTCTGCACCGAGAATGATAGATAAAACATGTTATCTTTGGCAATGTTAATGGAAGTAGAGGAAGAGAGAAGCCACAGATTATAGTATTTGGGCTAAATGATATGACAAGAATGACACCGGCATTGATTTGGGGTCGCATATATATTTACAAATTTCATTCCTGCATATTTTCCAAATCGAAAAATGTATTGATGTACATATACAATACACTTAATATATTTACCTTATTGAAACTAATCCATACCTTTACATGGCATAATACTTCTAATAGATTCTTATGCCGAAACTAGTGAATCCCTTCCTATAATTTCATTCTTCATTTTTCATCCCTCATTCCATTTTTAATGTGGAAATTGGTTTTTTTTTAATGCAGACATTTTGTATTGCAGTTAATTAAATTTAAGATGTAAATTATATAATGTGAAACCACACAGGACAAAGATTGCATGATTTGTATATAGTTAATACAATGTCTTTGTGATGACAGCATACATAATAATGTATGCTGGATATGGGGAGCAGCCTATAGACATTAGCATATAAACTTCTGCTTATACTTATACTTATAGTTTCTTTAAAGCTTGAATAGCCAAAAACTGTGTGACAGAGAAATAGGAAGTTTGCTAGAATGCATTTATTTATTAAATTTAGATGCCTACATCTAGTGTAAAATGCTCATGAAATAGCCATGAAGATACTGTCTATTGGCTGGAGCACTGTACCTAGACCAGGGGTTAGATGTGTCACATGAAGGCCACACCCATCTAAATTCTGTGAATGGAAAAAAACATTGCAAAATGTCAGTTGACGGCAATTCAATGCCGCACATTTGACATCTGTGGCCTAGACAAAGGCAGAAATAATTCTCAACTGTTAACAGCAGGATCACAAGGTAAGAATTTACAGGATAATTCATTAGCAATTTTGAATTTTTCTTTTTAAACTGAAAAGCCCAAAAGGTACAAAACCAAAAGACCATTATTGATTTATATAAACGTTCTAACAAAAGCAATTAACCATCTTCTGCATTTATGTTACATATTTCACATCATCTCATTGAGTTGAGTTGACTTGAGATGAGTTTATTGGTCTTGTATGCCACCCACTCCCGAAGGACTCCGGGCGGCTTACAATAAACAAGGGAAGGGGATAAATAAACAAAACAACACTTTAAAATACCCAACATTCACAGTTACCGTGGGGCTGGACATTTCACAAGCCCCCCGGCCTGCTGGAGCAGCCAGGACTTGGTGGCTTTGCGGAAGGCCGGGAGGGTAGTAAGGGTCCGGATCTCCACGGGGAGGTCATTCCAGAGGGCTGGAGCTGCAACAGAGAAGGCTCTTCCCCGGGGAGTCGCCAGCCGACATTGGCTGGCGGATGGAATCCGGAGAAGACCTAACCTGTGAGATCTGATCGGTCTAAAGGAGGTAATCGGCAGGAGGCGGTCTCTCAGGTACCCAGGTCCGATGCTATGTAGGGCTTTATAGGTAACGACCAGCACCTTGAAGCGGGTCCGGAGGCTAATGGGTAGCCAATGCAGCTCGCGGAGGATAGGTGTGACGTGGGTGTACCTGGGTGCACCCACAATCGCTCACGCGGCTGCGTTCTGGACTAACTGCAGTCTTCGAACACTCTTCAAGGGCAGCCCCATTGACCTGAGCTGTCACTGAAAAATGCATTTAGAGGTCTGATAATAGATGCTTATACTGGAGAAGCGCTGATAGTTTTTGCTAATTTCATTACATAGAAAATTTTATTACAACTTTTAATTTAAAAGACATTGGAAAGTGATTATTCAATGTGACCTCTGCAGATGTCCAACTGAAATGCTTTGGGGTGAAGTAACGACCACAATTTTGGGATTTATGGGTCATGAAGCAATGGTGTGTGGTTTGAAATGTTAATTCTCTAGTCCCATAAAGCAGATTGATAGATGAGGCATAAAATGGTTCCAGATGCTATATTTCCTAACTGTTCAGCTGCGCTTGCTTTCTCTATCTCTGTCACCTGAAGCTGTAATATTGTAAGTGGGCCACCTGCATTTTGATTTGCCTGCTTTTAAGCAGAATGTCCTTGAAAGCATTTGGAAAGCAGCATGTTGCTGATTCACATTATTGTTAAAAAAGTTGAAAAACATGTCAAATCAGGGAGATCATCTTTACAAAGATGGTTGGAAATACTTATAGGCTTGGTATGGAAGAGAATTGTGTGCTTGAGATGCTACATCGTTTCTAAGCTATAAGTGCTTGAGATTTTGTGAACAAAATACCAGCGGTACTATCCATAAAGATGTATTAGACAAAACAGGTCTGTGTGATTTATCTTGTCATATTCTGAACAATAACGGGGAAAGAAGAAAGAACAGTTACCAAATCAAACAGGCCTAATTTGAGAGGCAAGTAAAAAAATATCTTAAGACCAGATCTGGACATGTTATACGTCTCAGGCCATATCTGGGCTTTGATTGCCCCTATCCAGCCAGTGAGGTCAGTTGGAAATTAGAAATGAAATGTAAGTAAGTCAGTGGTGGGTTTCAAAAATTTTTCGAACCTACTCTGTGGGTGTGGCCTCCTTTGTGGGAGTGGCTTGCCGGCCATGTGACCTAGTGGGAGTGGCTTGCCGGACATGTGTTTTCTTTCTCTCTCTCTCTCTCTCTCTCTCTCTCTCTCTTTCCTTCCTTTTGTCTCTCTGTCCCTTTTTCCTTTTTTCCTTTCATCTCTCTCACTTTTTCTTTCTTTTTTCTTTATTTCTTTCTTCCTTTCTTTCTCTTTCTCTCTCTCTCTCTTTCTCTCTGTGAGTCTGTCTCTATCTCTGTGTGTGTGTGTGTGTGTGTGTTTGTCAGTGGTGGGTTTCAAAAATTTTTGGAACCTCTTCTGTAGGTGTGGCCTGCTTTCCGGGTCCACTGGTGGAACCTCTTCTAACCGGTTCGGTAGATTTGACGAACCGGTTCTACCGAATAGGTGCGAACTGGTAGGAACCCACCTCTGAAGTAAGTGTATGCCATGCATGCAGTACAACCATTTTGCTTTTATTTTGAAGGAGTCTGATGTTGTTTTTTTCCATCCTTTTATTTATCTGCATGCATTTGTGCCTTCACAGTTCTATTGATAAGTCCCAGTTTCTCATGTGGCCCCTTGGGAAAATTAATTGTCCCCAGCGCTGTTTGTCCTAATTGGTATGCTACATCTGATATATTTGCTTCACTGTTCCCAGATAACATTCATTTTTATATAAATTGAAATAAAAGGATCTAGAACAGGGCTGTCAAACTCACAGCTCACGCGCCGGTCAGATCCATGCCCTGTTTAGCAAAAGGGGGAAAAATGATGTTGCGAGTTTGATACCCCTGATCTAGAATGTTAAAAATCTAGTTGGTTTTTCATGAAAGAATTGAGAAACGTTTCAAATAGCAAATGAAAAATTACATGGCTTGTCGTAAGACTGGAATATATTATTTTCTTGCTAATCATCATTTTTTTTAAAGTTTATGGTTTATGGTTTATTAGCATTTGTATGCCGCCCACTCCCTAGAGACTCTGGGCGGCTTAGAGATAAAAACGGGGGGGACATATATAAAAATTAAAAAGAAACAAACATTAAAATTACACAACATGCATACAGCTTAGAGTGGGGCTGGATAAAATCAACAGCCCCAGGCCTGCCGGAACAGCCAGGTCTTAATTGCTTTGCGGAAGGCCGGAAGAGTAGTGAGGGTCCAGATCTCTACGGGGAGATCGTTCCAGAGGGCCGGAGCAGCTACAGAGAAGGCCCTCCCCCGTGGGGGTCGCCAGCCGACATTGACTGGCAGATGGAACCCGGAGGAGGCCTAATCAGTGTGATCTTATTGGTCTCTGGAAGGTCAATGGCAGGAGGCGGTCTCTCGGGTAGCCAGGTCCTAAACCATGTAGGGCTTTAAAAGTAATGACTAAAGACTGTCAATTCCCATTTGTGTGTGCTGATGGACATTCTCGGAAGATTGATTTGAAATGTAAAACAAAACCGGGTGAATTGTTCACTTCATACACGATTTTGATAGGAAATGGGGGAAAAAATTGTCGTGCTGTACAAGCATCAGAAAGCATATAACTGGAGAGACACCAAGTACTTGGAAATTTGGTGTAGGAACTGAAAATACAAGTTTCCTATGACTGAAATCAGTAACATTTAATGTATAGATAATGTATCCACCGTGACCCGTCAAAACCGCGGTAGACAAAAGCGCGCTCGACGAAAGCGCGTACATGACGTCATCAGCAGCGCGACGAAAAAAATTAAAAATAAATTAAATTGAAATTAAAATAAAATTAAAGCAAGCCGATTCACATAAAGGTAAGGGTTAGGTTTAGGGTTAGGGTTAGGGTTAGGTTAAGGGTTAGGGTTATGTTAAGCGTTAGGGTTAGGTTTAGCGTTAGGTTAAGGGTTAGCGTTAGGTTTAGCGTTAGGTTAAGGGTTAGGTTAAGGGTTAGGTTTAGGGTTAGGTTTGGGGGGGTTAGGGTAAGGTTTTCACTTTAATTTTAAATTTACCGCTCACAGCACCATGTTTTCGTCGTGCTGTGATGACGTCACGTACGCGCTTTCGTCGAGCGCGCTTTTGTCTACCGTGGTTTTGTGGTGGAACCGTATCCACTTACCTTCTCTGGTTTCTCGCATAATATCAACATGGAGTATTGCTGAAAAGAATATTTTCATGAGCCGAGGTGGCGCAGTGGTTAGGGTACAGTACTGCAGGCCACTTCAGCTGACTGCTATCTGCAGTTCGGCTGTTCAAATCTCACCGGCTCAAGGTTGACTCAGCCTTCCATCCTTCCGAGGTGGGTGAAATGAGGACCCGGATTGTTGTGGGCAATATGCTGACTCTGTAAACCGCTTAGAGAGGGCTGAAAGCCCTATGAAGCGGTATATAAGTCTAACTGCTATTGCTATTGCTATATTTTGCTGTCTTAAACAAGTTTTCCTATTTAGCAAATGTTTATGGACATCAATATATGAGCAGAGCTTGTCAGCCTGTACCTTTATCTATTCCTTCTAGTTTAAAGTGTTTGTAAAAACAAACAATGTCCATGTATATAAAGGCTTAGATAACAAAATGTAGCACTTTTCTCCCCTTTTTCAATACCTCCCACTCTGGCTCAATTCACGGTATGCAGTTCATGTGTCTCTAGAGTCTCCTTGACAAGAAATAACCTTGAAAATGCAAAAGCATTTTAAATTAAAAGCAGGTACAAATGAGCTCAATAAACCAACAATTGCACAATTCTCACGAGAAATTTTTGGAAGATAAAGAGAACGTTGGAAAACAATGGAAACGAAACTATACCAATCCGTCCCTAGGGACAACTAAACTGCCTTATAAAAACCACAAGTACGTGGGCATAAAACGGTTTCTAAAAAGCAAGGAGGGTAAGCCGCCTCCACCAATATAGGTGATAACGGCAATATCATGCAATGCGCTCAGGGATATAGCAATAGGAACTGAATTTCTTTTTTCCTTTGGCACGATGTACCTTTATTTGTAAGATTTATATTTTACTTTTCCTTCAAGGGCTCAAGGCAGAAAACATAGCATTGTCTCTTAATTATTCTTCATAACCACCTTCCTGTAAAGTAGATTTTGCTGATATCAAATGGGACAAAGGCACCCACTGGACTTCAATGGATTTGAATCTGAATCTCCCAAAGGCAGATCCAGTACCAGAACCACTACTCTACATGGTCTCTCTTTTAATACATTGTGTGTGTGTGTTGTATTAAATATATATGTTTTTTTTATTTGTGCAGATAAATAAATAAAGGGAGACTAGTATAGATCTACTTCAAGCTATTTAGCTCTCATCAGCTAGCCATACCCTTACTGGGATTTGAACCTGGGCTATATTACATCCTAGGCAGATATCTTAGCCATTAGGCCACAGGCTCTTATCCGTTATCAGCGAAGCCAGGGTGAAAGGTATCTATTAGATTTTTACAACCCCTGGTAAGCCCGAATTATGGGAGGAAGCTAACTGCTTCCATCATCTGTCAATCGGCTCGTCACAAGGGTCCATATTGGGTTTCTGTCGTGATGGACTCTTGTGACGAGCCGATTGACAGATGATGGAAGCAGTTAGCTTCCTCCCATAATTCGGGCTTACCAGGGGTTGTAAAAATCTAATAGATACCTTTCACCCTGGCTTCGCTGATAACGGATAAGAGGGGTTGTAAAAATCTAATATATATATATATATTGTATTTGTGCTGATAAATAAATAAAGGGAGACCAGTATAGATCTATTTCAAGCTATTTAGCTCTCATCAGCTAGCCATACCCTTACTGGGATTCGAACCTGGGCTGTATTACGTATTAGGCAGATGTGTTAACCACTAAGCCACAGGCTCTCCTCCTATTATCAGCTGAGCCAGGGAAAGAGGTATGTAATTAGTGTCACAACCCCTGGTATGTCCAAATATGGGAGGAAGCTCACTGCTTCCATTCTGTCTATCGGCTCGTCACAAGAGACCATCCAGACAGAAATCCAATATTTTTTACTGTTGCCTTTGTTACATTTGTGTTGTATTTGTGCTGATAAATAAATAAATAAATATGTGTGTGTGTGTATGTATGTATGTATGTATGTATATGTATATGTATATGTATATGTATATGATGTATATGTATATCTTTAATGCAACTTGCTGGAACTTCAAGATCACAGGCTTTTTTCTAAAAATAGCTCTGGATTTTTATTTGCAAGCCCTTGAAGTCAGCCGAAGAGACAAATCTAATATTGTTGCAGAAGCAATTTATGCCTGTGGTATTTGTGTCAACTTTAACTTGATTTGGAATTTTAATGCAATAATACAGATCAGTTGCCTTAGGTTTAGAATATGGATACATTGCCAGAGCATATTGTTGGTATATAATGCACTCACATCAGATAGACTGTTTGAAAAATGAATGCTAGTGAGGCTAACTATCTATTGACAATAAAACTTGTTTGGAGCTTCTAGTGAATAGACTCATTCTGCTCATTTTAATCATAAGTCTACAGGAAAACTTCTGATGTTCATTTCTTCTGGAGTCCACAGACTGATAGGTTGTATATATTTTTAACTGTGTTTATGAATTAACAAATCACACTAAGCCATGTTGGCCCAAAATATAAGGCAAAATTAGTGGAAAACAACTCATCAACAGGGTTGTAACCCTTCTGAAAGCGATTTAAGATGAGGAAGCTAGCTGCAAAAAATGTAGCAATAATTATTGTAACAGCGTAGTTATATCTAGGTTTCCCACTTTTATCGTTTTTATTCTCCATACTTTACTTTAATTCTACATTATTTTTTAATAATGCTTTTTGAGCCTAGAAAGGATGAGATTTGTGCTTCGTTTTAGAGCTTGCTAGCTTTCAACTAAATTAAAATATATTTATATGAATTAATCTCAGCGTGCACCAAGGACGCCACAGTTCAATCCTGAGCTACAAGGGATGAACTGTATTTCCTTAGTTAAATAAAATCAGATGGGTACTAGGAGCTGTTGCCAGGCATACCACCACCCTGGGATGCCATGTGGAGATCCAAATTGTAATCAATGTCTGTATAGTTCCAGACATGTGGTATCAAGAGTGAGGTTTGCTTGATTTTCCTTTAAGGGAATGATATTTCTTGAAGCAGTCTTCTGCCCTGGGGTTTCTAAATACGCTTTATAGTTTAGCATATGCAAATTTAGATACTGCAATTTATTAAACATTAGTTGAGTGAAACCATAGCTTAGCACTGCGTGGACTCAATCTGTTACAATTAGGAAGGGGAACGAAAAACAGTACATTTTCTCTGGCGGTTCAATGGTCTTTGCTCCAAACCTTTTTTTTTTCTCTCTCCTGAAAGTAAAATTGGAGAAGTGGTGGTGTAGGAAGTGAAGCTAAATGAAACTCACCTAAGTAATTATACATCATGTAAAGAGGCTTTGCAAACAATACATTTGCTATATTGTTTGCAAAGCCTCTAGATCAGTGTTTCTCAACCTTGGCAACTTGAAGATGTCTGGACTTCAACTCTCAGAATTCCCCAGCCAGCGAATGCTGGCTGGGGAATTCTGGGAGTTGAAATCCGGACATCTTCAAGTTGCCAAGGTTGAGAAACACTGATCTAGATTGTCTTCAGGGGACTATACGTACGAGAGAACTGCAAGAAATTAGTGAATTCCTTTTTGTTGCTCTTCATTCTACATCAACTGGGAGAAAAAAACACCCTTTCCAACAGGTTACCATTTGCTGAAAAAGGGGGGGAAATAGCAATAGCAATAGTTAGACTTATATACCGCTTCATAGGGCTTTCAGCCCTCTCTAAGCAGTTTACAGAGTCAGCATATCGCCCCCAACAACAATCCAGGTCCTCATTTTACCCACCTCGGAAGGATGGAAGGCTGAGTTAACCTTGAGCTGGTGGGATTTGAACAGCTGAACTGCAGTCAGCTGAAGTAGCCTGCAGTGCTGCATTTAACCACTGTGCCACCTCGCCACCTCGGAAAGCCGCCCATCCTGCTTTTTCCCTATTAGGTTCACGATTCAACCACCCTGTCCCTGCATACTGGCAACTTAAAAGCCAACACAAATCATGGAAGCCTGAAGAACTCAAAATTATTTACCAGGCCTTTTTGGAGAATGATACCAAAAGAATAATGAAGTAGCCAACTTGCCAGTTGGTCAAACCCAGCTCATGGAAGATAGCTCTGGAGGCCAATGAAAGGCAGTTTGAGTACCCAGGCAGGAGGGCTCGAAAAATATAGGAAGTTCTTGACTTACAATAGAATAGAATAGAATTATTTATTGGCCAAATGTGATTGGACATACAAGGAATTTGTCTTTGGTTCATATGCGCTCAGTGTACACAAAAAGACATACATTCGTCAAGAATCGTAAGGTACAACACTTAATGATAGTCATAGGGTACAAATAAGCAATCCGGAAACAATATCAATATAAATCGTAAGGATACAAGCAACAAAGTTACAGTCCTAAGTGGGAGGAGCTGGGTGATAGGAACGATGAGAAGACTAATAGTAATAATAATAATGCAGCCTTAGTTAAGAGTTTGACAGTGGTGAGGGAATTATTTATTTAGCAGAGTGAAGGCGTTCAGGAAAAAAAAACCTGTTCTTGTGTCTAGTTGTCTTGGTGTGCAGTTACAACAGTTCATTTGGTGATCAAAATTACATCACTGGAAAAAAAGGGATTTATGACCGTTTTTCACATGACCATTGAAGCATCCCCTTGGCCACATGATCAGAATTCAGCTGCTTGGCAACTGACTCATATTTATGACGGTTGCAGTGTCCGTGGAGGTCACGGGAGCCCATTTCACGACAAGCAAAATCAACAGGAAAGCCCGTTCCACTTCACGAGTAACATTTTGTGTTACTTGACGTATAAATAGCAATAGCAGTTAAACTTATATACCGCTTCATAGGGCTTTCAGCCCTCTCTAAGCGGTTTTACAGAGTCAGCATATCACCCCCACAGTCTGGGTCCTCATTTCACCCACCTTGGAAGGATGGAAGGCTGAGTCAACCTATCTATCTATCTATCTATCTATCTATCTATCTATCTATCTATCTATCTATCTATCTATCATCTATCTATCTATCTATCTATCTACCTACCTATCTATAATCTATCTATCACCTATCTATTGATCGATCTATCGATCTATCAATCTATGATCGATGTATCTCTACCTACCTACATCTCTCTCTCTCTTTTTCTACCTATCATCTATCTAGCAATAGCAATAGTTAGACTTATATACCGCTTCATAGGGCTTTCAGCCCTCTCTAAGCGGTTTACAGAGTCAGCATATCGCCCCCACAATCTGGGTCCTCATTTTACCCACCTCGGAAGGATGGAAGGCTGAGTCAACCTATCTATCTATCTATCTATCTATCTATCTATCTATCTATCTATCTATCTATCTATCTATCTATCTATCTATCTATCATTTATCATCTATCTATCTATCATCTATCTATCTATCATCTATCTATCACATATCTATTGATCAATCTATCGATCTATCAATCTATGATCTATCTATGTATCTCTACCTACCTACCTACCTCTCTCTCTTTTTCTACCTATCATCTATCTAGCAATAGCAATAGTTAAGACTTATATACCGCTTCATAGGGCTTTCAGCCCTCTCTAAGTGGTTTACAGAGTCAGCATATCACCCCCAACAATCCAGGTCCTCATTTTACCCACCTTTACCCAAGGATGGAAGGCTGAGAGTCAATGCTGAGCCGGTGAGATTTGAACCGCCGAACTGCCAAACTAGCAGTCAGCTAAAGTAGCCTGCAGTTCTGCACTCTAACCACTGCACCACCTCGGCTCTACCACTGCAATTCACTTAACAGCTGTGGCAAGAAAAGCCAACCTCACTTATAAAGAAGGTCTCATTTAGCATATAGCAACATTGCCGGGGGCGGGGGCGGCAATGGGTGCTCCGTTGCGGTCGTAAGTCGAGGACCTCCCGCACTGCGATTTGAGCGGCCGGCGGGGAAGCGTGGCTTTTCCTCTCCCGAGCCAATAGGGGGCGCAATCGGGCCGGCTACACGTCGCGGCCTCTGGTTTATTTCCCCCCCCCCTCCCCGCAACCTTCGGCGGCTCTTCTAAAAAAGAGGGCCGCTTCGAACGGCGGTGGGAGAAAGAAACAGGCGGCTCGGAGCGCGGCGTCGGCTTGTCGTTCGCCTAGCGTGCCGCAGCCGGGTTGACGGCCGTTCCCGCCGAGGTTCAGTTTCCGAGCTGACTGGCTGGTGGGGGGGGGGGGGGGATCATCATCATCATCCTGGCACTTGCCCAACGGCAGCTCGGGGGGGGGGGGGCTGGAGCTCCGGGTGACGTCAGCGCATCCGAGCGCAGGAACGCAACACACACACGCATGCGCGCGCACGCACGCACGCACGCGCGCTATTACTGAGGCAGCAGCAGCCGCTTTCGGACGCTTTTTCCTCTCTCCCCTCATATACGCAACTTTGCAGGCTCGGTGCAAATCCGGCGTCGCTGCAAGAGAGCGAAGCCACTTTTCATGAAAGTGGGGGGGGCTCCTCTCTCTTCTCGCCCCCCCTTTTTCAAAAAAAAGGCTTTTTTTTTGTTCGTGTTCTTTTTTTTCCTTATTTGTACCTTGACTTTGAGTTGTGAGCCGCCCTGAGTCCGGGTAAAAAGGGCGGCATAGAAATATAATAAATTCAATTCTTCAATTCCCTCATGAGGCGGCTTTGCAGCCACCCAGGTCTCGTCATCCGTTCTAGAGTGGCCTCCACACACAACACAACACACACACAACACACACACACACAGCACGCCCGCAGGAATGACGCTTGCGGTCACCCTCTGCGGATGTGTGTATTAAAAGAAACTCGTTTTTTTTTTTTTGCTTGGTATCGTTTGCAAGGTTTGCACCTGCTAAAACCTCGTCGCCTTTTTTTCTCTCTTTCTTTTCCTCTCTCCACAAAAGGTTTTTAAAAAGCTGACCAGACATTTTGCTTTTTTTTTTTTTTAATTTTTGGAATTAACCATATTTGCGAAAGAATGGGGGGGGAAAGAAAGAGAGACTCTACTACAAGGCCTAGAGTTTCCTGAGGCAAAACATCCATCAAAGGGATGCGGCGGTTTAGAGGACGCAAATTCAATCTCGGACTCCCCCCTCCAAAAAAACAGAAATAAAAGGCCCGTCACCCTCTCAACTCTCTCCACAAAAAAAAGAGCCCGGGGAGGAAGAGACCGCAAGGCGGGAGAAGGAACGGAGAAAGGCCCCAAAAAAGGCCGCTCGGAAAACGGGAAGGCGGGAGGTTGAGGGGGGGGGGGCAGCGGGAAGCGATTTTCTCCCCCTCAACCCGCTTTCGCGCAGCGTCACGTGACACCACAGGGAACCAGCCCGTCATGGCGATGAGGCAATCGCTCGCCGTATCCCTCCGCGCACTCAGAAACGTGCGCACGCTCCTCCCTTTCTCTTTTTTTCCCCCCTTGCCCCTCCCCTCCCCCCCCCGTCTTCCACCTCCGCTCCTCTTTGATCCCAATTCGGGCCTCGGCCTCTCTCCCCCCCCCCCCAACCCGAAGAACGATTCCCGTGCAGGTTTTTTTTTTTTGGCGGGGGGGGGGCAAAGAAGGAGGGACAGAAGGGAGCCGTCCGGGAAACCAGCGAATCACTCGGCGAGGCGGTGATGTGGCGGTGCGGGACTACTTTTTTCGTCAGCGGCGGCGGCAGCGGAAGGAGCTAGGAAGGGCGGAGTGGTTGGCCACCCCCCTCCTCCTCCTCCTCCGCCTGGGCCGTCCGTCCGTCTGTCTGTCTCTCCCCTCCTTTCGGTAGCTGGCCTCCCTCTCCTCCCTCCCTCTCCCTCCCGCTTCCCTTCTCCGCTTCGGAAGCTGCAGCCATGATGGGAGTTTGAAGCTCCTCAGGCGGTTGTTGGTCGCGGGGGAAAAGACTCGGGAGCCGCAGCCCCAACGGGTGGAAAAAGGGGCTCTTGGCAAGGCGCCCCCCCCCTCCACCTCACCTCAGCGGATCGCGGAAACCCCCGAACCACCGGCGGACGGAGCAACAATGACCCGCGGCGGCTCCTGCCGCCAGCCTCGAGCCCTTCTCAGGACCTGAGTTCGGCGGCGGCGGCGGCGGCGGCCTTGGTCCTTGCACGGCCGCCGCGCCGCTACCACCACCACCACCTGAGGCCCAGCCGCGCTTTCTCCGGCCCGTCGCGTCGAGCCATAGAGTCCCAGCGCCTAGCCGGCCGCCTCCCTGTGAATCCGACGGAGCCCGCCCGCCCGCACCCCCAGGTCGCGCGGGGTGCGGAGCGGGCCGGGGAAGGAGGAGGGGGGCTGCCCGCCGCGGAACTGCTGTCACCGTTGCAGCTGGAGCGCCGCTGCCCGACTGAGGGGGGAAAGGAACGGCCCGAAGGCGGCGGCGGCGGCGGCAGCGGCGCTTCCTCTTTCTCGTCCCAAAGCCACAGGAGCGCGATAGGGAGTCGGGCCCGCGTTTCTTCCTCGCCGCCGCCGCCGCCTCCGTTGCCTCTGCCGCCGCTCTCGGGATCTTGCTTGCCGCGGGGAGCCGCGCCGGTGGCGGAGCCTGCAGGAGGACCTTCCCCTCCGCCGCTTGCCGCTGCTGCGGGGCCTTCCCGGGAGTCGCCGCTGGATCGACCGGGCCCAGGCCCTGTCCACGGTGCCGGCCTCCCTGCGCCGTCCTTGCCCGTCAGCCGTTTGGTCAGCAGCCGCCGTTCGTACCGGCGGCGGGGACTGTTCGGGGAGCAGCCTCCCCCGCCGAGGCTCCGAGCCATCTGCGCCCTCCAGCCGCCGCCGTGCTTCTCCGCGCTGTTCCTGAGCGGCTCCCGGCTCCCAGACATGACCGCCATCATCAAAGAAATCGTCAGCAGGAACAAAAGGCGATACCAGGAGGATGGCTTCGATTTAGATCTGACTTGTATCCCACCGTTTTTGGAGTCCCTGTTAAGAGGGGGGTCCCCCTTTCTCGCTACTGCACCCCGGTTCCCCCCAGGAGGCCTAGTGTCGCTCTTCCTTGGGTTTTCCTGCCCCTTTTTCCCCATTAGGTGCCATTTTTTTTTTAGAAAAATGGCTGTGATTTCTGGCTTCTCCCTTTCTTCTCATGTGCAAAAGCAAGAATCTGGCAGACGTGGGCCTAGGCCCCGCCGTTACAAGGTAGAGGGAGATGAAATGGAAGTGAGTGGTGCTCATACAGCTGTTGCATCAGAAACTTGAAGGTGATATTGGGTAGGCTCCTTGCAGCAAGTAGGTCTTGTGATCTGGAATAGTTATGTGGATTATGGCAGTTACTTGTATCAAAAGTTGCTCAGGGAACAGTGACAAAGATCTGAGTCGTTTTCCATTGCATCCGTCTTCTGGAAAAAGTTAATGTTGGAAGGTTCTGTCTATTATCACATCAGAATTAGTTTAGGAAAGTTAGCTGTGGGTGAAAAAAATCTTGTCTTAATGGTGTTTTTGGTGTAGCAATGGCACTTAGACTTATATACCACTTCACAGTCCTTTTACAGCTCTCTTAAGCAGTTTACAGAGTCAGCAACAATCTGGGTCCTCCTTTTACCGACCTCAGAAGGATGGAAGGCTGAGTCAACCTTGAGCCAGTGTAATTATGTTTGGTTAAAAAGCAGGCTCAACAGTAGATTATAAATGGGGGGAAATATGCAACAAAAGATTATTGTAAATATTAAAGCGAGTATTCAAATTTTTATACTATTGTGTGCTTGGTTTTGACATAACTATAGTAGATTAAGCACCCCCAAATGTAGGTACCTGATGTTCTCCAGACAAGATTTTGAAAAATTGCTTTTACCTAAGTGACCTATTTGCAAAGGTGGTTTTGCTTAAGAAAGTCGTTCTAAATATATACTGTGGACTACAATATTTGTGTATTCAAAGACGTTTAGAATAATATATATATATTATATATATATAATATATAATATATATGTGTGTGTGTGTATATTATATATATATATATATATATATATATATATATATATATATATATATATATATATATATATATATATACATACATACACACACACACACACACACATATATATATAATATTCAGTCTTTGAATTTTCTAATGTACAATTTTGATGACTAGCAGAAATTACTTTTCACTTATATAGCTTCTGGGAAGTGTGGCCAATGTGCTATGGATATTGATTCTAGCTGTCGACTTACAATATTGTTTTAATTATAAATAGATCATTATTAAGTATTTGCATTTTTAGCAGTGGTAGGAACTACAGCTACTAGAATTAGGAAGTTGGTCATTTGCATACTCCATCCAATAAATTGAGTTATGACTGTAAATATTAAAGCACCGAGATGATTCTGAAAGACAAGTTTTGTCTTTCTGCAGAAATAGCTTTAATAGGAGTATTAGTTGGTGGTATCTTGTATAATAGCATAGAAAACTTTGGAAATATGGTACTATCTTAATTGGGAGGTAAGGCTCCTTTTTGATTTATCAATGTTTCATTAATGCAACTTAAGCTAGAACATGGTTGAGCTATATAGTTATAGTTACTATATGAGTGCGTATATAATTTATGTTGCCATCCATTATTTGATTGCAATTGTAGAATTATAGGAATCTTCTTCAGTTTCAGTGAGGTCTTTGAGATGTCAGTAGTTGCTGAGTGTTTAAATTGTAGGCCCAAATTTTATCCTAATTTGTTTAACTCCTTATTGTTTGCTTCTCTTTGTAAGATAGGGGTACTACAGTTAAAATGCATATACATATACATGTACATATACATAAAGGCATGCATTTATTTAAGAAAACAATATTCATACAATTTAAAATGCATGCAGATTGATTGTATATTACAGTACATCACAGTATAATCCTATTCATCTCTATTGAGAAATAAGTTCATTTCTTTGAAGTTGCTGTATTTAGAATTTAGAACGCTGCCTTACATTGAGTCATTACATTGATTGAACTAGCTCAGCCAATTGATAGATGTCAATTAACATTAGTTGATAGCATCATTCTTGAGATTTAGGTAGAGGTTTTCACTGGCATACCTGGAGATACAAGAGACTGAAGTTACAGCACACTGCATCCGTAGTGTGCTGTCACTAAAGTATGTTCAAATAAGTATGCACAGATTTCCGCTGGGAAAAAAGGAAGAATTCTTTCTGTAAATTTGATTAAAAATAACTTGCCAATAACATTAATTGATGCATAAATGTGCTGTATTTCCTATTAAGCTCATTTTTATTTTCTGCATTAGAATACTGCAAACCATGTTAAGACTAGCAAAAAATCTTCCACATAATCATTCAACAATAGAATTATGGATTCTATTATGGGTCATGTGCAGAATACTTAACAGATTTTTTGAAATTGTCTTTTGGCTATAGACCTTTCAGTATTTTTCTTCTGAAATTAGGGTTGAATTTCTCTTGAAATGGTTTCATATTTCGTATGATTGAATGAAACAATACATGATATATTAATATTAAGATAAAGAGTTAAAATCAAGTCACATTCCATGTTAACTGCAGTACCCTGCATCAGTTAGTAATTAGAGAGCAAGTCCTGTAAAATTTGGAGAAACTCATCTGAAAATAAACATGCTTTAAAAATTCAACTGAAAACCTCCATTTTAGTAAAGTTTAGTTGTATCTAATTTAGATCTTTATTTGTTTTCAGCATAATGAAATTGTCCGGAATGGTCGAGAAATTTTTATAGATTTAAGTTATCATAGTTAGCAGTGATTTATGTGTATGTACATGGATATAAATAAGAGAGTAAGATTTTAAGGTAATATATTTTTAAATGACCCATATATTACTGGTAGGGAAATTGATGTTTTATTGTAAGAACAGTTACTTCTGTGTAATAATATTTATAGTGTGTTTGTGATTGTAGTTAAACCAAATAGGTTAAGCCAAACAAAATTTCTAACTCAAGATTACTTCTGAGAAGTGAGAAGTATTTTTCATTTTTCAGTTCATTTTTTACTGCAGCTCCTACAAAACCTTGTTGATTAGTCACGTTGAATAGGCTTAAAGTTTTAATTAAAAACCCCATTAGGCCATCTGACTGATATAAACTATGATGTGTGAATAAAAGTGAAAGTACACATCTTCACATAAGATACCTTGAGTGTTTTTAACATGTAACTTTCAAGGAAATTATGTATAGATTTATATTTTAGTAGTAATGTTTTGTTAATTCATACTTCGTGTGGGATACCATGCAATTTAGCATGTGTTCTGGTGATAGATTAACCTTTCCATTCATGAAATAATTGGATTCTTAGTTTCCTAAATGCTGTAAAACAGTATCCTTTTAAGGTTTTTAAAAAAATGCCTTCGTATTTAAAAATTGCAATTGGAACGTGCACAATAAAGTTGGGGAAACTAAACATGAAGTTAAAAATTAACACACTTGCTTATGTCCACAGTCCACAGTTAAATTATAGCTTTGTCCAATTTGAACAGTAAAAGTTGCAGTATAAGCAAATAGCCAGATGTTGTGTTTATTAAGAGTAAGAGTATGAATTAATTGCAGTATAAAAGAGAGGATGAAATTAACCTCTTACCTTTGATAATTATGAATGTGTATATAAGGTGTTGGCTGTGAAGCATGGGATGACCCATTTATACCTATGATAGTGTTCCCTAAAGTCTATATGGCCTTATATTGTACATCTTGGTGCCAGGGGCTCCTTAAAATTGTGAGCAGAGTCAAGTCTTTTTTTTTAACTGGAAATATGAGTGCTTGTATTTACAGAAGTGTGGGTGAGTGTGTATCCTGATTGCTTATATATTTATTTTTATAAATGAGTTTTCTTCCATATGGTGTATAAATAAAAATACAGGTAAGTAGGGTTAATTTTGTTTAGAATAAAAAGTCTCCTTTAAATTAAGTTCAGCTCCTAGGGACCTTAAGAACACATCCATATAGTATTTTTTACAACAACATGAGCATGATTTGTCATTGTTTTATAATCGACAATGCAATATATTTTCAAAAAAGTAAACGTGTAATTCTGGTGGGCAACGCTATCATGTTTGGGTTATGCGTTGGTTGAGGCTTCGTGAGCAGAGCAACAGTATAACAAACACTAGGGAGGAATTGTGCTTATAGTTCATGTGTTTTCAGCCTTTAGTGTGGTGAGAAAATATCAATTTTTGACAATTGCATGTTGAAATTTGATGCATGAATAGGGAGTGCTTGGTATCTACTGCTTTATGTATGTGACAGCTCACGTTTCTATGCATTGATGTCTTGGTTGTTAATTGTGGGCATTATAGTTCAGAAACATTCCAAGATAGAAATAGACTTTTCACTGGAAATGAAAACTCACTGCCAATCTTCAGTTCTCTGTGGAAAAATAACTATTCAATAGAGAGTGTGAGTGTGTGTATTCTATCAATAAATCTGCCAGTGTTCTGTAGAAGCTTCTTTGGTGTCTAAATATTTAAATTAGATTTCTCTATAGTACCTGAAATAATAAATAACAAATACAGTATGCTAACAGTAAAATATTACATATGGCTGATACTTGAGTTGACATTTCAAAATGATTTGGAAGTTGTTCTAGACATTCAAGATTTTAGCCGCTTATTCCATCTACCTGGATCGGTTGCAATAAGATAAACATGGTTCAACGATGCACTGATTTCAGAATTGTGGTCAAGAGAGTCCCATTAGAGATATGGCAGTGCTTGATTTCCAGCTTTCTGGAGAATTGGGGAATCTTCCACATGGTTGCCCTGTCAACTGCTGGATAAGGAAATCACTACCACCCCTTCTTTTAACAAGAAGTCTCTGCTAAATCTCAGTTCACTCAAATAATGAAACTTGCAGGGGTACAATTCTATCTGTCCATGTAAGGAGACAAATTTGGCAGAACTGTGTTTCTCTTCAGCACATTTTGGGGGTACAATGGAAGGAAAGGGAAATTACATTACACAAGCAGATTTCAACATCTATAGTCTCAAGCCAAGCCCATTGTTAGCTGTGTTTTATAAAACAAATATATAGAAGGGCATAAATTATAATCTAATTTAGCTTATAACATATTCAACAAATATGATATAAGCATTATTGGACTTTGTTCCTGCTGACTATGGAATGCTAAATGATTGCTGTACATTCTACTTCACATGTTTCTTCAGCAAAGATGCTAATGGGAGGTTATTCATTTCTTATTTGCGTTCTGCCAAATTTGCTTCCTCTTTTAAAGCAAGAGATACAGTGCCATTTTAACTATATAATTTTCCACCTGGAAGCTTCTTAATTCTGTTACAAAATCAATATTGCTGCTGATTTTATGGTCAGCAACACTGGTCATAAGTTGCTCTGAAAGTTTAATCTTTATTAGCACAGTTTTTACAGAGGATATACCATAGCCTTGTATTCCCAATATGTCATTGCAATATTTGATTTATTTACTAGATAATTTGCTGCTCATTTCAATAGAGCTGGAAATGGCTTGCCAGTCAATCAAACACAATAACTATAAAACTATAATAAACAATAGCAAAACAAATAGTACCCCAACGAACAGCCACAAGCATCCAGACACAAAGGAGAAGATGGTTCCTCTCATCTTTATTCCACCATTCTGTAAAGGGCATCTACTTAAAACATCATTGTGTTTTGTTCATCTAAATCATTGGGTTTTAATAACTACTTTATAACCATTTGACTAAGAATGAATCAGGATGTAATCTCAGGTCACATATTTTTCTATAAAAACTCTTCCTCCTTCCCCGCTCCCCCATTACATTCCCGGATTTGTGGAGTGTAATATAGTGTAATACACTATATTAGTTCGTAAAAAATCTTTAATTTCCGTATTTTCTTTTCATCTGATGCTGAAAATGCATGTTGCATGTGTCAGCACCTTTGCAAACTTCTGTTTGTTTCTTAAGAACTTTTAATTTATTTCTATTAATCTTGGATTGATAGCTAATTTCTAGAAATGTACATCTGGTTGACTGAAATCAGAGGAATTAATAGAATGGGATAATTTCAGTGAGATGTTTACTATTCTGGAGATAATGCCCGAATTTAGCTGGGAAAAATTCTGGACTTTAGGATTACGTACCTTTTAACTGACTTCTGCAGAATGTGAAAAGCAGCTGTAGCCGAACTTCTTTTTCTCCATTTATGTAAAAATCCTTTTGTGATCAGAGAATGAGAGTGCTGGATTTCGGTGAATGAAAGGTGTGCTATTATATTGGAGTGTTTTAGAAATCAAGCAGTTTTGATTTATAGAGTTTTAATTAGGGGAGCCTCTAGAAATCTTAAGGGTTAGGAGATTTTAAATACCTTTTAAAGGCATTTATTCTAAATGCTTGCGTTTTGTCACATTTTTATCCTGGTGGGTTTTATCATGGGATATCAACTTTATGCTGTGACTTTTAATTCAGAAACTTCATGAACCCTTTCAATTGTTTTCACAACAAGGGATATAGGAAGAGTAGATATTGGATAAAAAAGAAATCTCATGCCTTATGTGTTCACTACAATTCTTGATGAAATCAGCTTTATTAGTATCTTCAGAAATGAATTGCCTTCCTTATAAACAAGCCATCGGTTTGCTCAAAAATATTTCAATCCATGTGAAATTTAGAATGGATGACCCTTAGCATAGAAGCTATTATTGCTACAAATTTCAGTGCATACTGTCCAACAACAGAAGATATGTCTTCTGTATATATTTTAAAGAGTATTGCCTGAAAACCCAATACAATTTTTATGCAGCATAAACCTGCTTCATTTGCTCACAAACTCTGGCTTAAATGTACATTTCATTATATTCTGTTGAAAAAAGAGAATATATCTTATGTTATTTCCATGCTAGATTGAGTTTCTATGTTTTTTTCAAAATCTCTTTGCATCAAGCGAGAGCAATCTATCTCCAGAATGTTCTTGGTTTTCAAAGCTATGAATTCAGACTGGGGCTGTGGAGATGCAGATTCCAGCTTCCACTCAGCCACAGAACTTGTTGAGTTACTTTAGGCTAGTTGCTATTCTTGGCACATGATTACAGTTTTGAAATTAAAATGAGAGAGTCCTGTGCATGTAAATTCAACTTTTATTTCTTTGATTGTGTCCCACCTTTATTATTTTTAGAAAAAAACTCAAGCCTGCAAACATATCCAACACACACAAGCCCAACACATCTTCCTACTCCCATCCCTCCCATCCCCCCCCCAGCACCTCTGTGAGATGGGTTGGATTGAGATGGAGTGACTGACCCATAGTCAACCAGCTCTCTTTCATGGCTAAGGTGGGATTTGAACTCACAGTCTCCTGCTTTCTAGCCCGGGGCCTTAACCACTAGTCCAAACTGACCAAACTTGTAATAATATAAAAAATTATAGCAGGGATGGGCAACTTAAGATGATGAGATGCATTTTGCTTGCATGTGTGCTTTTCTATGTATGCTGAGGAGTGCAATTGAGTGATTACACAAAACTGAAGAGGTTGTATTGCATATATATAGTTGAAGTGTTTATTTTGCTCCTCCCTTGGCTGAGGAGTAGAGATTTTTTTTTAAAGTGTCAAGCCTAGTAAAGTGTGTATGTGTTTTGATTTCCCACCTCAGAATGGAAGGAAATTATCAAGTATTTTCTAGAATATTGCTTTTTCAAAAAGAAAATAGGACGGTTTTTTTCCTTGAGGAAGAAGAAAACGTTTTGCTTCGCATCCAAGAAGCTTCATAAGTTGTGATGGGGGAGGGTTGAAAGACAACTGATGAACTTCTTGGATGAGAAGCAAAACACCTTCATCCTCAAGGAAAAAACAGTTTAGTTTGCTTTTTTGAAATAAAACCTTTGCCACAACTATGGCCTGGATAACTGAGAATCTCCATGGATATATTTTCCAGAATTTCTTCCATTTTATTTGGAAATGGGCATCTAGGTTTGCCCACTGTGCTTTAAATCTTACTGAATTGTTTGATAATATATTTATTTAAAATATTTATAGAGCTGCTCAGCTCGGACAATGCAACTCTGGATGCCTTCAGAAATGACCATTAAAAAATCAGCAACAATATTTTTGTGAATTGTAAGCCACCCAGAATCTTTGATTGAGATGAGCAGTTATAGAAATTCAATAAAGAAATAACTAAAATGTGACCTGGTTTATCTTCTTACATCTCAAGAAACTCAATAGAACAATAATATAGTCCTCAGTTCATTTAGTGAACAAAGTTACGACAACAGTGAAAAAAGTGACTTAAGACCATTTTTCACACCTGCAATTATTGCAGCATCCCCATGGTCATGCGACTTACATTTGGATGCTTGACAGCTGTTTCATATTTATGACGGTTGCAGTCTCCTGGAGTCGTGATCCCCTTTTGCACCCTTCTGACAAGCAAAGTCAACGGGGAAGCCAGATTCACTTAACAACCAAGTTACTAACTTAACAACTGCAATGGTTCACTTAACAAATCTGGCAAGAAAAGTCATAAAAAGAGGAAAAACTCACTTAACAAATTTCTCACTCCCCAACATAAATTTGGGGCTCAGTTGTGGTCAAGGCACAGTTGTGGTCAAGGACTACCTGTAGTCAGGTTCCAATTTCCTGCCAACTTTGATTGAAGTAAACATACAAAGGATTTTGCTGAAACTGTAGTTCCAAAATATTCCTGATTTCTAAATCAGCAATATTTGTTCTGCTTTATACTGAAAATTTCCCTGCTTTGTCGTCTTCTAAAAATACTGTTAAACTATTGCAAAATGTTAATGTGGGGATGTCACATCCATAAATTTTTAGTTTTATCTAATGTAGCAAGATTTTTTTTTCTAATTTTGAATCTCAAATCTGTTTCCCTTTGTTTGAAAGTATTGTTTCCAATTGTTATCATTCTGAATATGCTGATTTTTACCGTTGCGATACAATTTCAAACTTCCTTTTCGGTGAGTGTCCTCTGACTTAGATAAGACAAATTTAAGGCGAGATTTGTCAGCACTGAATAACTATGATTACTAAATGGAACTTCTATGATTGCTAACAGCTGGTAAGCAGGAAAAAGGCTGTTATCCTGCAAGCAGGCCATGAAGGTTTCTGGAAGCATCTGACCATGTTAGAAACAAGATGCTGAACTAGATGTCCCTTTGTTCTCATGTAACTGAACTGATTCTATGTTGTGATTCCGTTTCTTTAAAAAAAACAACTAAATTCTTATATTCGGAAACAATAGATTTTTAACATATTGAACGCAAAGGTACAAAATGGTTTTTAAACCTTTTCGGACAGTACTGAGTATTTTGAACAGTGCTCCACTTAGTGTAGTTTTTGAGGGCATTGGTCCTTTGTGCACGGTGGCGCAGTGGTTAAATGCAGCACTGCAGTGGTTAAATGCAGCACTTTGTGCCAAGGTGGCGCAGTGGTTAAATGCAGCACTGCAGGCTACTGCTAGATCAGCAGGTCAGCGGTTCAAATCTCACCGGCTCAGGGTTGACTCAGCCTTCCATCCTTCCGAGGTGGGTAAAATGAGGACCCAGATTGTTGGGGGCAATATGCTGACTCTCTGTAAACCGCTTAGAGAGGCCTGAAAGGCCTATGAAGCGGTATATAAGTCTACTGCTATTGCTATTGCTATATTGTGCCTTCACAGTTCTATTGATAAGTCCCAGTTTCTCATGTGGCCCCTTGGGAAAATTAATTGTCCCCAGCGCTGTTTGTCCTAATTGGTATGCTACATCTGATATATTTGCTTCACTGTTCCCAGATAACATTCATTTTTATATAAATTGAAATAAAAGGATCCAGACACTGCTTTGCATGCACAGAAGCGGCGTGCAGAAGCAGCGTGTGCATACATGCGCGCACACGTGAACCAGTAGTAAAATAAATTGAAACCCACCACTGGTCTTATGGTATCATACTGAAGACTTTCGTTAGAAGATTTTGTAGAATTACTCTGTAAAAGATAGGACATCTTCCTTTACTGAGTCATTCTACTGAAGAGGCAAAACATGTTACCACAATGTATTCGAAACTATAGATTGGGGGTCCTTGACTTACACCCATCATTTAATTACCGTTTGAAATTACAGTAAGATGACGTAACCAGCTCTTGCACATACAACTATTGCAATAACTCCACAGTCATGTGATCAACTTTCAAGCACCTGGCAACTAACATGTGTATTTATGAGAGTTGTAGAGACTGAGGGCCACAAGAATACTATTTCAACTTACCCAGGGGCTTCCAATAAGCAAAGTTAGTAGGGGAAGACAGATTGGCTTAATGACCACATGATATTTGCTTAATGACCACGCGATTTGCTTAATGACCACTGCCAAAGGGTCATGAATTCAGGTATGATTCTTAACACTTAGCAACACTTTCTGTGCCCCAATGATAGTTGAAAACTGAGGACGAACTATATAATTTTGGATCAAATAATCATGGTTTTTAGTTAGTCTTCGAATTAGACAGCCACACAAATCCAATAAATAATCCAATAAATGCTAATAGTAAATAGTTCAAAAGTATTTTAGCTTTTTTTTCTTGCTTATTTCCTTTTCTCTTTTTTTCCATTCAAGCATTCTGTGTTTGAATATTTTAGGATTTTCAATTTTGCATGATTGCTAATGCTTCTGAGAACCCAGCTAACTTTGATGGAATCTATAGTGAACTCATTAAATCTGCTTTGATTTGAATATATTTCACCTTTTTGTTTTTGCCTTGGTCATTCGTTACCATGACTTATGATGCTTTCTCATTCTTATCATTACATTTTTTTTGTTTAAAAATCAGTTTATAACTTTTAATGTTCTTTGTTAATCGACACAAGTTTAACTAGCTGGATTTTGGCTAGTTGATGGTTTTTTTCATCTATTATTAGAGTTTTTCTGTTGCTAGCCAGAAATTTGTAGCATTCTTTCTTTTGGTTATTTACTTTCTGCTTGAAAGAAAATAGCATTGGGCAAATAAGAAAACTCTTTAATTAAATTTATCTATTTCTTTGTCTTTGTACCTAAAATTTAAATGTAAGAATGGATATTACAATTCTGTGTTAAAGCAAGCCTTCTATAATTTTAGTTTTTATTAATAGTACAAAATAATTTAAGAAAAACAATGTTCCTCGTTCTTTTTCCCGTTTCCATGCTTTATGGAATCAGTAATCTCGGGCTAGCCTTATATATATATATCAATTTTTTAAAAGCAAAAATAGGCATAAGTTGGTGACTTTGCATGAATAATTAAGAAAATAATATTTTCTGTAGACCTCTTCATTGTGTAATTTTAACAAAAGAGTTAAGGCACTTGAGAAATCTTCAGCCACAACATTGGAGGATTAAATGATTCCCTTTTTATTAATAAAATTGTGGTTTTCCTTATTATTCAGTGACATGATAGCAACAAGGTCTAATTGAGCTATTTCCTCTTTTCACAAAGGAGGCAGAAGCAGAACAACCACGAAAAGAGAAAATCTCTGCTTTTCTGCTTACATTTAAATTACACAAATCTAGCAAGACAAAAAACTTTAGTGAGAAAAAACCCTACCAAGAGAAAAGATTTATTCTTATGGCTGTGATGTGTTTCTTTTGTTTCACTGGGAATCAGTGGTGATTAGCTAAATGAATAAAATGATATGGAGAGTACTTGTTCCTTGAAATCCTTATGCTGTTTCGTATTTGGGTATATACATAATTTTATATTTGTTTATTTAGTCTTGTTTATGTAGTGCAGTGTTTTTCAACCACTGTGCCGCGGCACACTAGTGTGCCGTGACATAGTGTAAGGTGTGCCGTGGGAAAATTACTTTATATATAGTCAATATAGGCACAGAGTTAATTTTAAACATTTTCTAATGGTGGTGTGCCTCGTGATTTTTTCCATGAAAAAAGTGTGCCTTTGCACAAAAAGGTTGAAAAACACTGATGTAGTGTATATTGGAGGTGGTGATCCTCTGAGAGCTGTATGCAACGAAATTTCATTTTAATGTATGCCAATCAAAGTGACGATAAAGCTGTTCTGTTCTGTTCTACTCTACTCTACTCTACTCTACTCTACTCTACTCTACTCTACTCTACTCTACTCTACTCTACTCTACTCTATTCTGCCTGTTATCCTAGCTTTACAATAATCATGATATCTTGTTATGGCTGGTGCTACTTGTCAAATAGCATATTGTAATACAGACATTCATCTGCTTATAAACAGGTTACATTCTGAAAGGCTGTTTTGTTATATTAGTCTTCCAGTACTACTAAGCTCTGGTTTGTGGAAGTAGCTGGCTATTTAATGGTTAGTTGGGCCTAGGTATTGTTATCTCTGGTGATGTACATGGTTATGAACTTCTTACCTGGTTCCTAAGTTTAGGTTATACTTGTGTATTCATGATGCAGTCATGATGCAATAATACTATTTGACCTTAAGTACATATATTACAAGTAAACACTAATATACATAATTAAGACAATGATTTTATTAGATTCTTTGGAAAAATTTTTTTATAATTCTATATAATATTGCTGAAACAGTGAAGTTATGTGGAAAGACAATTTTTTTGTTAGAAGTACTACTTGCTTAATCATTTAACAACTGTTTGAGGTTATGACGGGTCCCCCCAAAAGTTATGCATGATCTGTCCTCAAAGTTATGACTGTCACTCATACACCCTATCCCTGTGGTTATATGATCACATTTCAGGTGCTTGGCAGCTGGCTTGCATTTAGAACCAGTTGTAGTATTCTGTGATTTCTGGCAAAAAATGCCCATTTGTGAGAATGAATTTGCTAAGTGATCGTGTGGTTTGCTTCACAACTATGTGGTTTGTTTCATGATTATGGTGAAAGTAGTTCACAGATAGTTGTAAAATCAAGTCATGGTTACCCACTTAATGACTGCAACAAGTTATGACTAAAATTCTGGGCTCAATTGTGGCTGTTTAGCTGTAATAGTCCCTTTAGGTGCTATTGCTTTTAAGTTGGACAATTTAAATAATAAGCCAGTTTTCGGGGAAAGCACTGCTTAGCGTAGCTGACTAATTTTTTAAAATTTAAATTATATAATTAAATATTTGAAGTATTTACTACACTTAACTGTGCAATTTTGTAAAAAATTGTAAATATTTCCTTTAACGTGAATATTCAGATATTTATCCAAATATCATTGCAATGGGTTTTCCAGCAGAACGACTTGAAGGAGTGTACAGAAACAATATTGACGACGTTGTAAGGTAAGAATGTATTCTCAATGTCTTAGCTCAATGACAAGCTTAATATTTTGTGGTTTGTCAAAATGTTTACCACTCTGGATTGAATGAATGAATGAATGAATGAATGAATGAATGAATGAATGAATGAAAGAAAGAAAGAAAGAAACAAACTAGTGCTGCCAGTTTATAAGAATTGATTAGAGAATAAAAATATTTTTAAAATTTGGGTTCTGTTCTGCAAAAGCATTCATACACTTAAGAAAGTACTACAGTAAGCTTTTAACTTAATATTATAAAAAATTATATATATATATATATATGTATGTGTGTGTGTGTTTTATTTATTTTATTTTTATTTGTGCTGATAAATAAATAAAGGGAGACTAGTATAGATCTATTTCAAGCTATTTATAGATCTATATTAGTCTCCCTTTATTTATTTATCAGCACAAATAAAAAAAAACAAATATAACAAAGGCAACAGTAAAAATATTGGGTTTCTGTCGTGATGGACTCTTGTGACGAGCCGATTGACAGATGATGGAAGCAGTTAGCTTCCTCCCATAATTGGGGCTTACCAGGGATTGTGACTCTAAATATATATATAAATATAAATACCCCCCTCCCGCAAATAAAATCATCCCCTCTCAGTAATTGCATCACTACCTCATCCATTGAAGTCCTTAATCCTGGTGGGAATGCCCTTTCAATGTCAAAAAGTTAGGTAATTCCTGCCTTGTCATCTGAAAAAAAACTTTAATAAATATATTTTTCAAACATCAATAGTAGAATTCAACTTTCACATGATGATTTTGTAAAACTATATGGTATTGATCTTTCAGTAGGCTGGACTTGTTTGTTAGTCTCGCTGCTTAGTCTGAAAAATTTTGCCTATGAAATTTATAATAGAGGAATTAAATATTCCAAGTATTGCTTATTGAATAATAAAATAAAAACTGAATCAAATTTCAACTCTTCCTTGCTGAAAGATAGTGTTGTCATCCCCTCCCCCCCCTAATTTTAAAACCTCCTTGGCTGCCCAAGGTTCAAAATCTGGAAAGGCCATTTCATAATATATTCCCTTGGGATATTATTAAAGCAGAGGAAGCTGTGGAAAAAACTGGTAGATCACTGGGGAGATGATTATATGTAGAAGGCAGATCATTGTTAAAAAAAGTATTATCCCACTTGTGACAATTGCCCTGAAATAATCTTACTACCTTGAAAAAAGTTTGACAAAAGTTTCCTTAAAAGCACAATAACTGCACAAACCGTAGTGAAACAATCCCATTTTAATATGTCACTTTCTGTGAACATGTTCCTCCAATGCCAGGCCACAGATATAGCAAATTTTTTTTTAAACTTATACTTTATTGACTTTATTGCTGCTGCTTCCTTTGTTTGATTATTTTTTAAAAGAAATTAAGTATTAAAAATAAATTATTTTTAAACAGAGCTTAAAGTTTTATTTGAGTGTGAGAACAAAAATTTACACAAAATAATTTGGTGTTTAAAAAATGTTTTATAATGCCATAAGGGTTATCTAATTTTTATTATCATACAAGTTTTATCATTGCACTTCATCAATTGTAGTACATATATATGGTGCAGGGTGGTAAAATAGGACTGTTTTAAAAGAGGAAAAATAAAATGCCATTGATAATGGCATTAAATAAGTAGTACTTTGAGTTAAAATTGCTAAACAATAAAGGAATCTTTTGTTCCCTCGGACCTAGCATCTTCTTTACTGCATCTGATTTATAGACCTGAATACGTTTATGTCTTTATGTCACAGTTATAATTTGGAGCATGACATCCTTGAAGCGCATATTTAATTTAAAGCTTTCAGAGAGGTGAAGTGAAAACCCATTCATAGTATTAAGACTGTCACGTCCTCTGGAAAGCACAGCACAATTGCTTTTCCTGGTGCTTTTCCCCTCAAACTATGGGTCATGCATAAATATGTACTCAGCCTGGGATACCTGTAGAAGCAGCTGTTTTTATGGTAGATGTGTCTACAAGGATTCCTAAACTCTTTAAACTTGCCTCAAATATTATCAACTCTAACCTAGAGAATAAACATCTCAGTTCAGATGGTTTTTTAAATATTACACAGATCAATCTCCTATCATGTTTATCCTGCCTAGTGTTCATACTGATTACTTGTGTAGTAAAACTAGTATCCAGTGCCATTCCAGTTGTCTTATTTTAATTATCTTTCTGTTGAGATCAGAACAAACTCAATGTGCTCCTGCATGTACAGAATTAATCAATACGATTTCTGATAGGAAATGTTACAGAAATTGCAAGAATTTTGGTATTTTAGTTGCATCCAAAGATTTAAAAAAAGGATAAAACAGTTCTTTAAAAAACAAAACTGAAGAATAGGGTGCCTTTCTTCCAAAGACCTTATTTATCTGATTAATTGAAATACTTTAAAAATAGGTATTAGTTAGAGCAAACAAAAGAATCTTGAAATAAGTACTCTAATGTTGGAACTGTTAAACAATGGTTACATTTGTGGTTTTGACTTACCGGCTTTCTGTTGATTCATTTTCTCATCCAGAAACTTGACAATCAAGCTTAATAGACTATGAAGGGGTAGTAAGTTGGCAAAAGGACAAGAATCAGTTATGATTTGAAAATTGTTCTCTGCAAATACATTTCACGGATAGGTCAAATCTGGAGGTATTTCAGTTACATGAACGGCATTTCAGCAAATAATACTTGAAAAAAGAAGCTTCGCTATACATTATTACTTCTCAGATTATATATACTGATTAGTATAATTTGTAGATACCCAAAGTAAATGAAACTTTATTACACCGTGATGCAATTTTTAACTAAGACTTTAAAAGTAATCTCTCTGACAATAAATAACTAAATAGAAATCTAAAATATTTTACAATTCAGCTTGCTTTTACTACAATATATTTGTTAAAAACATGCTTTTAAAAGAATCAGGGTTAACTTGTTATGATAGCAAATTATTCAGAAAAGAAGTACTTGAAAAGTATTAATTATCATATATACTAATAGTATGGTATAATATTTTGGACAAGGAGATCTGGAATTTGAGGCATTCTGATTCTTTCTCCCAAGATAAAATGAGTAAAATAATGGTGCAATTCCATATAAAATAGATCTATATAAAAACTGCATTATTTATGTACTAACACTATTTATGACTCTAAAATTGAAACTTGATAATAGCAGGATTTGAGTATACTTTAGTACATTGCTATAAGAATACATTTTTATAATTTTTTTCCCTGGGATTTATGGGTGAAATAATCATGATAATTTATGAGCTGGCATGTATAACAAATATCTCTGTCCATTTTTGCAATAACACTAAACCATTAATTCTGTCTCAAGTGTGCAGTAGCAATGCACTCATGCATAGAGCTTAATCAGTTCATCCAAGTAGTTAAATACCATGGAAGACACAACTGAACAGCTACCTTAATACTAACAATGTAGATTGAATTACTTCTACGTAAACAAGAATTCATAAATAAATTTGAAATCCTGAATTGATGATTGACCATAGCATACAGATTTTGTCAGGTGTCCAAGGTAGAACTTAGCATAAGCTTCCCAGACAGCCTACTTAACAAGACTAGATAGGAATCTTTATTGCATACCAAGATGAAGCCAATATAAACAGATAATTTTCTCTACCATCATTAGCATATAGCCTTTTCTTATCCTAACTACAGCTTAAATCTGGTGCGTCTTTGTCCTGCCTTTCTCATAGTTTACGGATTGTTGCCTTGGACTTCTCAGTTTTGAAGCTGTTGGTTATTTAGATAACATCTTTGCCCTAAGAAACTTAGATCCCCATTTAAACTCTCAGTTATTTAACCTCTATTAAATCTCATTGAGATTTGATGTATTAATAACTGGTTCTGTGAAGCTTTTTCAGTTTCAGAAATATGGATTCATAAAGTTAGATTATGATTATGCAAGAAATAATCACATTAGTCTAAATATGTGTCATAAATTTTATGAGTGGTTTTTGATAAATGATGCAGTGTCAGTAACCACATAGCACATGAGTCAAATTTTAACTATTAATTGTTGAATATTGGGATTTCCTAGAATAGTGAAAGAAAATTAGTACTGTACATTCTGTATTGTGGATGTAATTAAAATGCATAAAACCACATTTTTGCTTAAAAACCTGATATTCTACTGATATCAGACAAATTTGAAGCTGATTCTACATAGTCTATTGTGAAGTAGAGTTGCATCTATTTTTATTTCAGACAGATTGAAAATAAAAATTAAATTTCGGTGTAGATGGTGCCTAGAAATTCAACTTTCTTCAGTTCAGTAACAGGAATACTTTTTAGAGTTTATATATATATGTAAAATGTAACATTTCCTTAAATTTATAATTAAGGGAAAGATTATAGTGAAAAGCAGCAGTTTATATGGTATATCCATAAAATATTATTTAATCAAATTGCTCTCAAATGTATTTTATTCTATCTTTTAAAAAAAAAATAGCATCAAAGTGAGTTTAACGTATCACTTTTTCTTTCAAGGTTTCTGGATTCAAAACATAAAAACCATTACAAGATATACAATCTGTAAGTATTCTTGTTTATGTAGCTTCTATAGATACTGGCCTTAAAATATGTTAAAATGCATTAGCAGTGCCCCCCCCCCCCCAACCGCTTGGACGCCAAGGACCAGTTCTGCAGAGGGCAGTTTTTCCGTGGGCTGGGGGCGTGGTTTCGTGCCCCGCCGGATTACTTGCACATTCCTACTCACTTGTACAGCCAGGTTCTTTAACAGGAAACCTACGAAACAATGATATGTCACGTAACTTGTTTTAGTTTTAGCAAGTGAATGACTTCATAATGAGTAAAAAGAGAACTGGAACATTAATAAGTTGAGATGATGCTTTTTTCTGTAAAGCAATTGAGAATTTTGAGTTGAATTGCTAATGATCCTTATTAGGAAAAGCAGGTATAAACCTTTTAATATTGATTTTCTTAAAATAAAATATTAAAATATTGATTTTTAAAAAGATTCAATATATTCCAGGTTTGCGGTTTAATAGGAATAAGGGTCATTATTATATTACTTACTTCCCTACTCAATTCAGTATTATTTAGTTAGGAGTTGCTTCTCCATAGTGGTGGAGGTAGTATCCAGGCTGGGTTGACCATCCACTATTAATCAGAGTCCCAAATTTGCCTAGGAACATCACAGCTGAACAGTGATAGGAATGCACACTTTATTTGAGTTAATCATCTTTCCTGCAATCACATTTTTTTTTCTATTTTCAGATTTATGTGCACTGTAATTTTATTATTTTGGGTAGAAATTTATTAGGAGGTCTACAGTGATTGTCACATTAATTCCACAAATAAGAAAATGGTTCTGTACATACCTGTTATATTTTCAAATGTACCGGTATTCCTCTTTTACCAACTGTAATTGAGACTAACAAAACCTTTGCTAATTAATGTCGTTATGTGAAATTTCAAGCAACTACATCTTACTTAATGGTGTCACTTCCAGCTGCATTTCCCAGTAGTCCTTGACTTACAACACTTCATTTAGTGACCGTTCAAAGTTACAACAGCACTGAAAAAAAGTGACAAATGACCATTTTTCACACTTACCACCATTGCAGCGTCTCCATGGTCACATCATTTACATTCAGATGCTTGACAACTGGTTCATATTTTATGACATTTCCAGTGTCCTGGGGAACATGTGATCCCCTTTTGCGAACGTCTGACAAGCAAAGCCCAATGTGGAAGCTAGGTTCACCTAACAACTGTGTCCGTATTTGAGCAACTGCAGCGATTCGCTTAACAAAGCAAAGTCGTAAAACGGAGCAAAACTCACTTAACAAATTCCTCACTCAGCAACATATATTCTGGGCTCCATTGGAGTCGTAAATCGTGGACTACCCGTAATTGGGATTAAACGACTATCCTACAGTTCTCAGCGCAATGTCAGGTGATTGCGACTTAATGGCTTCCTGTCAGCTGCCCCACAATGACTGCTTGTCAGAAGCTGACCGTGAGCGCTGTAGATGGTGATCATGTGGCTGTGGGATGCTGCAATCCTTGTAAACGTGGATCAGTTGCCAAGCGCCTGAATTGCAGCCACTTAACTGCAAGGACACTTCAATTGCTGCAAATTTGAGGAGTGGTCATAAATCAATTTTTTCAACCCTGTTGCAATTTTGAAGGGTTTGGTGAAGGATCCGTTGGTGGGGACTCTTTGTACCTCCATTTATCTATATGGCATGGAGAACACCCAAACAGTAGTGCTTCACCCTTTTCTTTTATTATTGTAGTGTTAAGATTGTAGAAAGAAATGTATACTGAATACAATAGGTTTGTCCCCCTACTAAATGATAAAATAATGCTTCATGCAATTTTAACTTTTTTCTTTTCAGATGTGCTGAAAGACATTATGACGCCACCAAATTTAACTGCAGAGGTATGTTTGTTTTGTATTTCTCATAAGCTAAGCAGCAAGAGAGTAAGCACACCCTTCAATAATAATTCCATTTCTGAAGGGTTTTGTGTTTTAGTTTCCTTTTAGTTTCATCCCCTTTATTGTTTGAGGGGTTAATTCCGGAAGAGTGATCTCTTCACAAAATTTCATGACCTAAGTGGCCTCCAAGCACACCAGATGTCTCCTAGAACTTCATGCAAGAGTTCAGTCTCAGGAATTTCATTTTTAGTCCCTTGTTATCCCTATCCCCAACTCTTAAAACACTCCCAAAACAAATAATTTAAAAGACTGAGAATTAGCTCTTTCAACAGCCCTTCAGAAGTTTGGGATGCTGAGTTGTTTTTTTCCCAACTCCTCAGAAATTGTTTATTCTTAAAAGGTTATTACGCACTTACGCAACTTAACTGTATGAGTAGCTGTATATTTGTCCATATTTTGAGAATTAATGTTTTGAGAGAGATTAATGTTATACGAGATATAGATTTGTGGCTCTTTATAAGATTTAGTAAATTAGGACTAATATTTTCTTTATAGTCAGAATTTGCACTTTATTTTAATTTGATCTCTGAGGGAAACAAGAAGTTCAGCTAAGGAAGTGATGAGATCGCCAGAGTGTGCCCTATCAGCTTTTTGGTAATAGAGGAATTGAAGCGATTTCTTCGAAACAGTAGTAAAATTCATCTCATTGGAGAGAAGGCAGGTATCTTAGATCTCTAAGAAGTTTGTTTTTGAAGGAGAAATCCTTACCCCCACCCCCCAAAAAATCCTGACACTGGGTCAGATTTCATCACACATAGTTTAAAGCAGATAAAATAAGTAAATAACTTCAATTTGTAGTCTGGGAATACTCTAAGGTCACAGGAGTTAATGCATGGATTATGAGTTGTGTACCTCAGCATACTATAATAAGCAAGGAATTTATTTTGTTAATGCATCAGCTTTTGTAGCTGTTTGATCATGTACTTCTATTTGATGTAGTAAAATATCCATCTTATGGTGAAAAAAAAACCATCAATATGCTACTTGTTGGGCTCCATAGCCTGTAAGATTTTATTATTTTGGGATTATTCTAATTTTTAAAAAGGGGAAACACTATATTTATAGCCTGCAGAAGGTTTTGTGACTCTCAGATATTTAGTCCCTGTGGCATATTGAAAATAAACATTTTAGGGGCCTCTCTCCTAAGAATTGTGCCCACTGACTTAATAAAATATATGACAAACTGATGTTACAGAGAGCAAGATGTAAAATAATGATGAGGGGAGTAACTTAAAGACTAAAAGATGGTCCTTAATTCTGTGCCTTATTGGGAATGGATGTATATTTAACAGTAAAGGGCTATTTCTGAGGAGGAGGAGGAGCAGATAGGCTTCTTGTCAAAACATGTAAAATATGTATACTTTTGAACTGGAAATCACAATTTAAAGATAGAAAACAATTCATATATCAACCATAAAGAATATTGTTTTGCATGTTGTGCTTAGTGGTTAATTCAACAGAATTTAAGAGCTGCCCTTCTCAAAAATTTCCAGCTGAAGGGGTGGAGGTTAAAGCAAGTATAAGTGTGTGTGCAGCCCTTTCTCTACCCAGATTGAGCCTTTCACGTGTTTAATCATGTGCCTGAATAAAGTGTCCATTTTTTTTCATGAACTGGCTATCATGAAGGCTTACAGCCTCTGTTTAAATGTCTTCTCAATAGTGATCTTAAGGGAATCAACCCCCCCTTCCCCCAGATTGCCTCAGTCAGTGAGAAATGTAACTATAGAACCCCCTTCACAACCATTATCAAGAAGGAATTAAGGGGCTGTTAATACTGCAATGCAGATAAATTGCCATGGTGAGAAGAGTCTAACCTATACAAATTGCCAATCTGCAAGAATGGATATAGCTTTGTAGAAAGTTCAGCAGTCATCTTCTGATACTTTTAGTGATTTAAGGAACTTTTGATACTCAGTGATATGCAGGCTGAAGCTACTTAGAAGACTATTTTCTTACATTGGGTGGTGAATTATTTTTTGTTGCTGACCAGCTTGGTAGCTTTTGATTTGTCTGAATATATCTCATTGATTTCACACCTTGCAACTAAATTTTGTACTAAGGAAATAAGGTAATTGTCTTATTTCAGGTCTATTTATTTTATCACCCACGAACTTGATTTAATATGATTCATAAATGATTCTTTAATACTATGTAGTTCATACTTCCCCACCCATTCCCTGGCTGGGAGGCAGTAGAAAATTTCTTTCATATTGTGTTAAATTCAGTTGCATTTGAATCTTGGTCACTGATTAATTTCACATATAGTTGATTGAAACAAAGAATAAAAACAGACACTTCCATTTACCCTTGCTGGTGCTAAATGCAAAAGTTGACAGAGGGAGTCAATGAGTTTAAAGATGTTTCATATGAAACCCAATCATATTTTGCATCTAGTTGCAATTATTGTTTCTGCGCATATGTAAAACCAAAGCCACGGGTATATCTCTTAACTATTTTTTTTTTAAAAAAACCCTAAATGGTCAGATAGATTATTTAGACTGAACTGCAGACAGTTTTCAGTATCTAGATATTTTTTTTCATTAGAATTTCCTGGAGGAAATGGGGAGTGATGAAGATTTTGAGTTATGGAAGCCAGTGTTATTAAAATAATCTGTACATGGCAACCTAGAAACATCCAGGTTTTTTTTAATTCAAGAAATTATTTAACTGATATTTTTTAGCATGGATTACTACAAATATCTTTGAAAATTAGCGTTCAATTTAATAATACAATTTTTTTGGTTTTTAGTTGCACAGTACCCTTTTGAAGACCACAACCCACCACAGCTAGAGCTCATCAAACCTTTTTGTGAAGATCTTGATCGATGGCTTAGTGAAGATGGCAATCATGTTGCAGCAATCCACTGTAAAGCTGGAAAGGGACGAACTGGTGTAATGATTTGTGCTTATTTGTTACATCGAGGAAGGTTTCAGAAAGCACAAGAAGCTCTAGATTTTTATGGGGAAGTAAGGACCAGAGATAAAAAGGTAAGAAACTTGCTTTTTCCATGTTGATGTTATTTTCTTTGCTGCGTCTTGATTCTTGGATTTCATTGGGGGGTGGGTGGGTGCGTTATTGTTGTCCTTACCATATTATGGACGGTGAACATACAATTAATAATATTGCAATGTTATTTAATTTCTTTTGACTTACATGATCAGAAACATCTGCCTTTAGGTGTAAAAATGCATTTATGTTTCTTTGCAACAGTAAATTTCATTTAGGATTTGAGATTCTCCATAGTGTACTTTGCTCCACTTTTTTGGATTTGAAATCTGGTAATAGTAAGCATTCAGTCATTTAGTGAATATTCTTTTAGAACGTCTATATATGATTATGGTAATATTTGAGAAATAGATTTATTTCCTGTTTCCACTGTCTAGTTTCATATAAGTATAGTATCGCTATTTTTTTACTAGATATACATTAACTAGAGCAGTGTTTCTCAACCTTGTCAACTTGAAGATGTCTGGACTTCAACTCCCAGAATTCCCCAGCCAGCATTCGCTGGCTGGGGAATTCTGGGAGTTGAAGTCCAGACATCTTCAAGTTGACAAGGTTGAGAAACACTGAACTAGAGGCACTTCGCTGTATTTAGCTGATCTAAAAGAGTTCAACGAATCAGATCTGCTAAGATTGAGATGGGAAACTTCCAGAAAATCCCAAGGCCACAAAACTAGGCTGGGAAATTTGGAAGGGGGTGGGGATGAATGAAACATCCTGGAAGAGGGCAATAGCAAATGGCTTGATTTATTGCCAAGAAAATTTAAGCATAGTCATTAGAATGCAAGGTCAAATCTGCGGGGCTCTTTACCTTGTTAAGAAAATTACATATTTCCCTTTGATCCATGTCAGAAATATATTTATTAAAAGAGGAAATACACATAATGAAAACCTCACATAGGATTATCTTGCTGATGCAGCTGTTAAGAGCACAGCTATGTTTCATTTGGGAAGGAAGCCGTATTAATGTGTCTGCTTCCTGCTTATATGTTAATAAAGCATCAGTCGCTTAGTTGATTTATTGCATGTATTTCAGTTAATTGGTTTATTTAACCCTGCATGTAAGTAAAATAAAATTTTGAAAAAGGCTACCAGTTTTGGGTGAGCCATGCAAATATTTTAGAAGATACATTAGTTCCTAATAATGAAGACAAGCATCTGCTTTCCAAATACTTTTAGAAAGTGCATGCCTTCAAAAAAAATCTATTGGTTTAATTGAACTTTCGTTTTTACTAAAGCGAAAGGATTTTAATGGATTAAAAGCTGAAAAATCCAACTTTTAGGATTGAAACGGAAAGTTTCAATTTTAAAATTAAGGAAGTTTGTAACCATCATTTCCAAACTCTGCTTTTTCAAATATGTACAATTGACATAGTTAGTACTCTTAGCCAGTTGTTGCAAAATGCATTTTCCTATTTTATAAATTATATTTGTTGGATGAAAGGGATTGTAGCAGAGTTGAATTTTACATAACATCTTCAGAAAGAAGTACATTTTCAGCTGACAATACAGTTGTCCAGTCAGGTTGTTTATTAAGTTGTAGCTAATTTACTGATCTTCCTATTTCTATTAAAAATGATTGTAGGAAAAATATGGTCACAGTTCAGTATCCTGGTGAAAATGCATATGATAAAACACCAGATAATTTAAAATATATCAAATAGTTCTTGAGTTAGAGATACTAACTAAATCTAAGTTAAATCTGTTTTGTATTGAGTCAAAAATTATTTGATCCTTAAATTCAGGAAGCACAGTTTCTTTGTAGAGTTTTGCAATTAGTTTGCAATGACATAACTTCCCCAATTTGGTTAGCACCAAATTGTAATTTTAGCGTGAGAGCGGGTGTAGCGTATATAATCATTTTAACTGATTAATGTCAATTTATATACTTGATGCTACTGCTTTTTGAAATAAAGTTATCTAGCATGCCGCTTGAAGACCAAGTATTGGTCTCAGCCTAAATGGTTTATACATCCTGCTTTAGATGCTCAAGTTACTAAGGTAGTAAATAATGTAGTTCACTTTTTAGGATGTTTCCTACTTGGATTAAATTCTTAACATATTTGAACTCATGGAAAAAGTGATATTTCTAACAAAGTGATTCCATATACCAAACCTTTTTTCTCCTCCTGTAACAGACTAGGATATTCACACATTCTGAGGCTAATATGTGTCCAAGCAGTTTTCGGGAACTTTTTTGGTTTTTTCTACCAATCAAAATTTATTTATAGTCTAAGACTAAACACAAGAAAAAGAACAGTAATAAAGTGTAATAGCAATAAAAATGAAGTTTTAAAATAGCATGAAAGTTCTAAAGCAATGAACACTAACAATAACATAAAGAGCGAACTCATAGATTCATAGAAGAGCTGAGGTGGCGCAGTGGTTAGGGTGCAGTACTGCAGGCCACTTCAGCTGACTGTTATCTGCAGTTCAGCGGTTCAAATCTCACCGGCTCAAGGTTGACTCAGCCTTCCATCTTTCCGAGGTGGGTGAAATGAGGACCCAGACTGTGGGGGCAATTTGCTGACTCAATTTGCTAAAAATCTGTAAACCGCTTAGAGAGGGCTGAAAGCCCTATGAAGCGGTATATAAGTCTAATAAATAAATAAATAAATTCTATTATAGCTATTGATCAGAATTTTGCAAACATCATAGAAGCTTCTGAAGAGTACTCATCTAGGAGAAAGCAATGAACTCTTGATTGCAATTGCAACAGGAGCTATAAACAATTGGAAGTATTAAACTTAATTGTCAGTTGGTGTATAATGAACATTTTAGTAACACATGTGAGACAGATTCCACCTCCTGGTCTGAAAAGAAGCAAGTTTAGCTTACGTATAGGAGCCTTCTATATCAACCAGTTGTTGCTTTAATAGGTAATGCAATTTCCATCAAAGTATGGTGGAAATTATTAAAGTATTAAAGATTAAATAGCTATGGACTGTACAAGGCGGACTGATCTGGATTTGGGGGTGTTGTTTCTGGATTTGCACCTGCCAAATAGCATTATTAATCTAAGAAGAAGGCAGTCTATTGTTTTAGCCATTTAGTAGGTAATTTCTTCCTGAGTCATTCTCATGAAATGAAATCAAAGATTACCCACAACTCTATAAAGGTTACATAGAAGGCACTTTTGGGGTGACTGTAATATTTCTAAGCTTAGTGATGTGGTATATTGGGTCTAGGAGAGCCTACGGCTGCCCTTACTTTGTGGAGCATCCTGCTCATGGTCTTCCTCAAAGAGGTAAAAAACCTGGCTGTGTCCTTGCATGGGGGGGGGGCACAGAGGACCATGCAATTGAGGTTGGCTAGTCCCTTGAGAATCCCTCTGCCTGTAATTTGAATTTTTTTAACCTTAATTTAATTTTAATGATAATTTATATACATTTTTATTTATCAATTGTATGAGAGAGATGGAGGGAGAGCGATTGAGAGAGTGTATGTGTGTGTGTTAGCTAGTTGAGTGTTTAAACCGGTTGCTCTGGTTTCAGGTCTGAACCACACTGCTCTGCCATTGGCTTGGCAGGAATCTTGGGAGTACATAAGGGTGAATGGGATAGCCCATTGCATATTTTGGGGACTGCCTGTTGCCCCTCAAAGCAAGGTGCAGAGCGACCAAGAAGGCAGAGATGGAGATAGAGTGAAGCGAGTTGGAGGCAGTCCCTTACCTTGCTGAGGCTAGGGGCTGAGTAGGACCAAGCCAGAATGGCTTGGGTTGGTTGTGTACTTGGTTAACATCTTGCAATTCTTGATTTGCTGTAACAACCAGGATTTCTAATGTTAAGCAATGCAGCCGTGTGATGTCTGGTTTGATGACTATTGCTTTGTAATGGAAAATCCAGTCCCACTTGTGAATGTAAGTTGAGGACTAACTAACTTCAAGGGCAGCTCTGTACTGTATATAGTCCAAACGTTAGGTGATTAAAGGCATGAGTGACTATGAGAAGAATCTAGGCCTAATAACAGAAGGATAATTTTGCCCTTAATATCCATATTTTGACTGTCTCCTGTGATAAGACCGAGTGGCTTCTGATGTTCCCTCCCAAAGATTGTCCAACTGTTCCATCTCTCAGGCTTGGGGGCGAAATTATACGCCCCTCAGAGAGGGTTTGCAATTTGGGAGTCCTCCTGGACCCACAGCTGACTCTAGAACACCATCTGTCGGCTGTGACCAGGGGGACCTTTGCCCAGGTTCGCCTGGTGCACCAATTGCGACCCTACCTGGATCGGGAGGCCCTTCAGACAGTCACTCACGCCCTTGTGACCTCAAGACTGGATTATTGTAATGCGCTCTACATGGGGCTGCCCTTGAAGAGTGTTCGAAGACTCCAATTAGTCCAGAATGCAGCCGCGTGAGCGATTGTGGGTGCACCAAGGTACACCCACGTTACACCTATCCTCCGCGAGCTGCACTGGCTACCTATTAGTCTCCGAATCCGCTTCAAGGTGCTGGTCGCTACCTATAAAGCCCTACATGGCATCGGACCTGGGTACCTGAGAGACCGCCTCCTGCCGATTACCTCTCTCAGACCAATTAGATCGCACAGGTTGGGTCTCCTCCGGATTCCATCTGCCAGCCAATATCGGGGGAGAGCCTTCTCTGTTGCAGCTCCGGCCCTCTGGAACGAGCTCCCTGTTGAGATCCGGATCCTTACTACCCTCCCAGCCTTCCGCAAAGCCACCAAGTCCTGGCTGTTCCAGCAGGCTGGGGGGAGCTGAGAAGCATCTACCTCCATAGAAATTGTGAATGTTGGTTTTGTTTTTAATATGTTGTCTTTGTCTTGTTCCCCCCTTTCCCTTGTCTTTTGTAAGCCGCCCGGAGTCCTCCGGGAGTGGGCAGCATACAAGACAAATAAATAAATAAATAATACCAGCCATACCCAATATAGCTCTCAAAGAGAGAGTAATGTTCTCAGCTCAGTTCTCCTTTGAAGTGGAGATAGCATCCAGGCATGAATTGACCTCATCTGCTCACTGATTGGACTGAGTCTGTCAGAGCTTTTAGGACACTCCCTTGTTGCTAGAGCTCCCCAGCTTTCGACTCAGTCCCTTAGTAACGACGGACGTGTTTTTTCTTGTTTCTGACAATTTTATTTGTCACTTTCTTCAAATTCTGAACGTTATTACAACTTCATCTTGGACTTGTGAGTAATCTCCTAGACCAGTAATAGAGATTACAGCCAGCTCAGCAGCTAGTGCCTAGGCTCCAGTTGCTGGAATTCTGACAGCTGGAGCTGTGTAAGAAGGTGGCCTCATTGCTGGCATTGCCAACTCCAGCACAGAGAGGCTTGGTCAGTGGGCTGCATCACTCTAGCAAGGACAATTGATTGGGCCCATTTCGCAGAGCTCCGCGCTCTTGTTGCAGCCTCGTACTAAATTGGCACACTTTTGTTTTGCAGAGCTTCGCACTCTCTCAGAGGGAGAGAGGGAAGCCTTTGGCACACCGTGTTGTTGTGGGGAAGAGCTTCACGCGCTTCAGTTTTACAGTAAAATCCCGCTAGCACTCAAACTGCAAGGGCTGCCCCTCCGTAGGCAGGAGCTTCCCTGCAGCAGCTTCATTTTAGGCGGTCACAGATCAAAGCGGGGGTGGGATCTACAATGTCGGAAGCTACTGGGCTTTCCTCACTCCAGCAGCAGCGGTCAAAGAGCTTCCCCCCGTATCGGCAGTAGCACCTGAAGCCTAATTGTGCAGACTGTTTCACAATCACTGGATAAACGAATAGGGGGCTCAAATAGCCTGGCTTTAACGCGGGCGTTTCTAGAGCAGCAGCCAGCCGGTCGCTTCAGAAAAGGGCGTGAAACAGCCATTTGACAGGAGGGAATCAGCCTGCCCTGTCAGAAATCTAAAATAGAGGGTGTAGCAGCAGCTGATTTCAGCGAAGGAGGCTCTGACAGAGGCAGGGACCTGGAGATTCCAGAGTTAATGGTAGTTTCTCCTGCGCCTCCATTATTGCCCTCTTCATCAGCAGGACACAAGTGAAGCCCTTAAGGCTGTTCCCAAACTAGGGAAATCCTGGAAAGACTCTAAAACTGCCTCCAATTCGAAAAAAGGAGGGAGAAGACTTTGTATCGCCTGTGCTCCAAAACTAGCAGCCAAAAGGCTCAAGGCTCCCATGTCAGAGGGGACTCAGGGCAATCAGTGGTTAGGGTGCAGTACTGCAGGCCACTTCAGCTGACTGTTATCTGCAGTTCAGCCGTTCTAATCTCACCGGCTCAAGGTTGACTCAGCCTTCCATCCTTCCGAGGTGGGTGAAATGAGGACCCAGATTGTTGTTGGGGGCGATATGCTGACTCTGTAAACCGCTTAGAGAGGCCTGAAAGGCCTATGAAGCAGTATATAAGTCTAACTGCTATTGCTATTGCTATAATCTCATTGCAGGTACACTTTATCTCTGTCACCAGGGTGAATCCCTCCCTCAATCCCTGTTTTCCCTATCAGCACTTCAGGTCTATGGAGATCGGTGTTTGATTTGCACAGTTCAGCTGCCATGGTAGATCAGCCTCAGTCCTCAGGCAGGGTGGCTCCAGAATCCACATTCACACTAACAGCTGCAGGCCTTCGTTCTGGATTATAGCCAAATCCAGTGGCACTGCCAAACTTCCAGGATTTTATTGCAAATGCCATAAAGTAAGGCATTGTGGCCGGGCTACAGCACCAGTCTAGGCATGCATCCTCAGCAGTGTTTGAGTTACAGCTACAGAACACAGGTACTTTATCAGATTTGTTGCATAGTCACCTACCCATTCGCAGTGCAGCCAATCTCCCTCTTCTGAGGAGGGAGAGATAAGGGATGCAGACTTATTAGAGGATGAAGGCATGATTCCTGAACAGCGCTCCTTCTCTGGATTGTTCCAACCGTCCCTCTTCAAACCTCTTCTCTTCAAGGCCAAGACCTCAGTAAATCTAGGAGCCAAGGTGGCTGCAACTGCAATGTAGCCACCATCTGCTTCAGATGATCCACTCTTTTCAGAGCACACCACAGAAGCAGAAACTGTCTGCGCCGAGGTGGCGCAGTGGTTAAATGCAGCACTGCAGGCTACTTCAGCTGACTGCAGTTCTGCAGTTCGGCTGTTCAAATCTCACCGGCTCAGGGTTGACTCAGCCTTCCATCCTTCCGAGGTGGGTAAAATGAGGACCTGGATTGTTGTTGGGGGCAATATGCTGACTCTGTAAACCGCTTAGAGAGGGCTGAAAGCCCTATGAAGCGGTATATAAGTCTAATTGCTATTGCTATTGCTATCCCATCACCTAGGTTTTTGTGGGTGTCGTTCAAAGGCAGTGGGCCTCTCCTACTTCGGGTCCTATGCCAATCTCTGCTGATAGATGTTTTTACAGTGTGGCTCCTGAGCTGGCCCAGTCACTTCAATTGCCTACCGTGGACCCTCCGGTCGCAGCACTCTACACCTCCTCCAACATGACGGGAGTACCTGAAGAAGCCTTGAAAACTAGAGGACAGACGGGTAGATTTAACTTTGCAGAGAAGCAATCAAGCAATGGCTTGGGCTATCTGGGTATCCACAACTGTCTCCTTCTTCAATTGGACCTCATTGCTTTGCCAGCGTCTGCTGCAGGAGAGGATTCTGGTGACCAATTCCAGGGTGCACCAAGATGTCAACAAACTGGTGGCAGCAATCCAGTTTTTGGCTGATGCCACATTCAACACTGCCAGATTTGCATCCAAGCCTATGGTCCCATCGGTTGCGACCCAACGTTTATTCTGGCTGCGCCAGTGGCAGGCGGATGTTCGACACAAGTGGTGCCTGGCATCAGCCCCCTTCAAAGGGGGGGTCCTTCTTTGGAGAATCTCTAGATCCCATTCTGGTGGAGACCAGGGACAAGAGAAAAATCTTGCCATCGGCCACCAGAAGGGGCTTTTTCCGTCCCGCGCCTTACTCGACACATCCTGCCTTTTGGGCCCCAGACTACGGACTTGCAAATTTCAGGCTACAGGGGGGTTACATCCCTAGACAACGACAACAGGCAGACCAACTATCTAGAAGTAGACAGTCTAAGTGGTCCTTCGCAGCGAAGGGGGTCGGTTCTTCTGGGGCCACTAATACCAAGGTCTTCTAAGAGCCAAGGTGGCGCAGTGGTTAAATGCAGCACTGCAGGCTACTGCTAGATCAGCAGGTCAGCGGTTCAAATCTCACCGGCTCAGGGTTGACTCAGCCTTCCATCCTTCCGAGGTGGGTAAAATGAGGACCCAGATTGTTGGGGCCAATATGCTGACTCTCTGTAAACCGCTTAGAGAGGCCTGAAAGGCCTATGAAGCGGTATATAAGTCTGCTATTGCTAATTTCCTCCCATTGGAGGCCACTTGGCTCTTTTTGCAGACCGATGGGAGGAAATGACCTCTGATGCATGGACCAGAGATACAGTGATGTCTGGGCTATCCCTGGAATTTATCTCCACACCCCCAAGGTTTTTCATTTGTTGCCCAGTTTTGAATAATCTGGCAAAAGGGCCCTCATGCAGTCTGCAATTCAACGCCTGCTGGAAATTCGAGCCATACAGCAGGTACCAGAGGACTAACTATGGCAGGGGTTCTACTCAATTCTATTTGGGATCCCCAAAGCTTCGGGGGGGGGGACTATTCTAGACCTCAAACGCCTGAACCACCACATGCTCTACAGGCGTTTTAAAATGTACTCATTGCAGACCATTTGGGGGGGGGGCGTACAGGAGGGCGACTTCCTCACATCCATAGATTTAACGGAGGTCTATCTGCATATTCCCATTTTGCCTCTCCATCAGCAATACCTCCAATTTCATTATGCAAGCTGTCAGTATCAGTATAGCGCCTTACCATTCAGCCTCTCTTAGGTGCCTAGGTCGTTCACAAAAGTCCTGGCAGCATTGGCGGCCCCATCTACAAGCTATGCCCATGTGGGTCCAATACTACCTAGATGATATAGTGATCCAGTCCTCAGTCATCCAAGCCAGGGAGGACCTGAAAGTTACGGCCCAGACACTGCAGTCCCACAGTTTCTCTATTAATACAGACAAGAGTCACCTTGAACCAACTAACCGGCTGCTCCACTTGGGAGCACTTATTGATATGGTGGCATGCAGGGTTTACCTGTCCCAGGAGTGCCAGATCAACCTCAGGGACCTAACAAGGCAGGTCGAGAGACAGCGGACTGTATCCTTGGCCAAGTTCTCACAGCTCCTGGGCATAATGGTGTCCAGTATTTCCCTCGTCTCCTGGGCGCGCCTGCACGCCAGAGACCTTCAATGGTTCCTTTTACCATTTCAGAGAAAGGGCAGGAGCAGTTCCCTAGCCAGGGTCACCGTCCACCTGGAGGTCATCCGGTCTCTGCGTTGGTGAAGGTCCCCCGCTATTACCAGGAGGTGCTGCTTCAAAGAACCAGAGCGACTGGCGGTGACTACAGACACCAACCTCTTTGGATGGGAGGGGCACCTTCATTGCAGATGGCTCAGGGATAGTGGGACCAGAGGGACTGGACTCACAATATCAATCGGTTGGAGCTAAGAGTGCTCCACCTGGCCCTCCGTCACTTTCAACAGACGGTCACAGGCAAGCATGTGCTGATTCTGATGGACAATATGGCCACCAAAGCTCACATAAACTGTCATGGGGGGACCCGCTCCAGGTTTTTCATGCAGGAGGACAAGCCACTGGGCCTCTGGGTGGAGAGGCATCTATTATCCATTGTGGCAGAACACATCTCAGGGGTGACAAATGTGCAGGCGGACTGGCTCAGCTGAACTCCAGTGGACCATGCCGAGTGGTGCCTGCTCCCGCCACTATTCTAGGAACTCACGGACCATTTCGGCCTCCCAGTAGTGGACCACCCCAGACAATATGCACCTTTAGAGGTTTTATGACAGGTTCCCAGCACCAGGAGTGGAGGGGGCCAATGCTCTCTGGTGTCCCTGGCCTCCTGGACTGCTTTATGTCTTCCCTCCTCTTCCCCTTATCCCAAGAGTCATTCCGAAGGTTCTAGCTGAGAGGGAGGAGGTCATACTTCTCACCCTTCATTGGCCCAGACGGCCATGGTTTGCCAATCTACTGAACCTATCGGTGGACTGGCCCTGGAGGATCCCTCAGGACAAGATCTCACTCGGCCAGGGGTTGCTGGTTGACCCGGAATCACAGTGGCTCCAGCTGACCACCTGGCACTTGAGTGGAGTTCTGAAGGAGGACAATAATTCCTCCAGGGTCATTAAGACCATCCAGGCCTCTAGGAGGCCCTCCACGGACCGCATATGTAACTCCACCTGGCAGACCTTTTGTACCTGGTGTGCTAGCAAGGACATACCTCCCACAGGGGTGACAGTGCCCCAGATCCTGGATTTCCTTCAGGATGGACTTGACAGGAGTCTGTTTCCAAATATCTTCAGGAGGCAGGTAGCAGCGCTGGTGTCAGCACCTCTCCATTAATTAATTAGGAAAGAAAGACCACAAGACTCCATGTGTGGAAATCAAGTGTACTTTTACTAATTAAGGATGATTAAAGGCATAGCGAAGCGAAGTCTGATTATTTAGGCGCGAAAGCGATTGATATATAGAATAGCCCATTCCCCACCCCTTGGCATCACAGTTCCAGTCCAATCATAATTCTTCCAAGTGTCAGGTGTGAGATAACTTCAAAAGGCATCACAAAGATGGAATGTCGGTGCCGTTAGTCCTGGCGGGAAACACCCACGCATGCGTAGTCTGATCAGCCGGTGAACTCCAGAACCTTCCTCCAGCACAATGAGTAACCCCTCCCAAATACCATGCCCTCCCTCCCCGTTTCATGGCAGCCGAAGCGATAGCGAAGCAGAGGCTGACAGCTGGCTTCGGTGCTGACCTGTGGGGAGCTGCAGTCCCAAATAAAGCACCCCATGGTGAGCCAATTCCTGAAGGGGGCATTTAACCTGAGACCACCAGTGGTACACAGGTACCAGTCCTGGGACCTGTGCAAGGTTTTAAACTCACCGGATCTCCCTTCAAACCTTTACAGACGTCCATCTTACGTTTTCTTACCCTGAAAGTGGTTTTCCTAGTGGCAATCACATCAGCCAAGAGGATTTCAGAACTGCTGGACCTCTCCATAGGGGAAGACTTCTGTATCTTCCACCCCAAAAGGGTAGTGCTACATCTTGACCCCTCCTTCGTCCCCAAGGGGTGCACCTGGTTCCACAGGGCCCAGGAACTGATCCTGCCAAACTTCTGCCTGGCTCCTTCTCACCCCCTGGATAAGAAGTGGCACATCTTGGACATCAAGAGTGCTTTCAAGCTATACGTAAAGAGAACTTCCCCCTTTAGGAAGTTGGAGTCCCTTTTCCTGTCTTTCCAGCCTTTTTCCCTGGGCAGGAAAGTAACATCATCAACTATAGGTAGATGGCTAAGGGCATGCATTGCTAACGCATACAATCTGCAGACCACACCGTTACCGGGACAAATCACCGCTCACTCTACCAGAAGCGCAGCCACTATCGCAGAGTGGGCGACACAGGCATCATTAGAAGAGGTCTGCCAAGCGGCCATGTGGTCCTCTCCTTCCCCGTTCATAAAGAACTATAAACTGGACAGCTTTGCCTTGGCTGAGGCAGTGTTTTGCCGACGGGTACTACAGGTTGTTCACACAGGATGGGGAACCTTGGACCGGGCGGCAGCCCACCCGTAAGGACAAGCCAGCTTTGGTATGTCCCATGCCTGGATGCTATCTCCACCTCAATGGAGAAAGGGTGTTGGTCTTACCTGATACGCCTCTTCTCCTAAGGTGGAGATAGCATCCAGCCCAACCCTAAAGAATGTTGGTTCTCACTCCAAACGAACAAGACTACCACAAGACGCATCGAGTCTGTCACTTCACCTTCGCCAAAAACTGAAGGGCAGACACCTCTGACAGATTCAGTCCAGTCAGTGAGCTGACGAGGTCATCTCATGCCTGGATGCTATCTCCATCTTATGAGAAGAGGCTTATCAGGTAAAACCAATGCCCTTTCTCAGCTGCAATAGGTTTGCACTTTATTGTACCTCATGATCCTTCTGAAACTACTTCAGAATTATCTCGGAGTAGTATCATTTATCTTTTCAAGAAATGTTGCTTATATGTATAGAGGGCAAATCATAAAGTTTCCTGAGGCTTAAAAGATGCATTCAGAGCTTCAAACACTTAAAAAAAACATGACTCAGAAAGTTCTAAAATAACTAAACACAAGAGGAACACAACTAGAGATGTGGTAGTTTGTGCAGAATATTCTCCAGCTACTATTATCATTTAGAGGGGCCATAGTTAGCTGTACTGTTACGTCCTGCAACTTAATGGCTTATCAGTCTGTGGTTTGGTTGTTTGAAAAATGAATGCAGCTGTTCATTTTTAAAATAAAATGTATAATTGTAAAGTTATTTTTTCGGTTCCACCACAAAACCGCGGTAGACTAAAGCGCGCTCGACGAAAGCGCGTACGTGACGTCATCACAGTGCGATGAAAACAGCAGGCTGTGAGTGGTAAACTTAAAATTAACACGTAAATCTAAACCTAACCCCCCCAAGCCTAACCCTTAACCTAACCCTAAACCTAACGCTAAACCTAACCCTTAACCTAACGCTAAACCTAACCCTAAACCTAACGCTAACCCTTAACCTAACCCTAAACCTAACCCTACGCTTAACGTAACCCTAAACCTAACCCTTAACCTAAACCTAACCCTTACCTTTATGTGAATCGGCTTGCTTTAATTTTATTTTAATTTTAATTTAATTTATTTTTAATTTTATTTGTCGCGCTGCTGATGACGTCAGGTACGCGCTTTAATCGGGCGCGCTTTAGTGGACCGCAGTTTTGACGGGTCACGATATTTTCAGTGCATATCATTGGAGATAAGATTGGTTGTCCTGCGGTGGGAGATGGGAGAATATATTTTGCTGAAATTTGACAAGAGAGAAGTTCACTCTACCTAGAGTAATTGCAATAGACGACTTCTATCTTTTCTCCAGTCAATTACTGGCAAGAAATCAACCTCCCCATATGTAAATGAAAATGCCATTTCATTCACTGCCAAATAAAGCTGTCTGATGGATGCCTGTTTGTATAGCATAATTGGTATAATAGTAACTATAGATTCCATGCTCTTGACCCCGGATCTGCTTGACAGAGCAAAATACTAACTTTGTTTTCCCATTTTTTTGCCATCATGGTGGTTTTTAAAAAAATAATGTCCCCTTCATGTTTTGGTGGTGATTTGCTGTTTTTGTTATTTAGATGCTTTATGGCAATCTCTGGGTTGCCTATGGTTTAGGGGAAGCCGCTGTATGACATTGGGTATAGGAGTCAGTTACACTGTGAAATTGAGTATTGAGCAAAAAAAATCATATTGGAGATTGTGGGGGTTGGAGGATTTGCAGGGAATGATCATGAAAGTGGTTGGAAATTGGAGAAGATATTGGACAAACTGGAAAGAGCTAACAGTAGAGACCTGTCATAATGCTATGAAGAAATTTCTCACCCTCATTCTTGTGCCAGTTGCTGGCAAATTTCAGCTTTTGATACTTTGATTTCTGCTATCAGCATAGAGACAACCCTTCTTGCACAAACCTGATAGAATTCAAGAACGTCGCTGTGACCCACACATTCTTGTGAAATGCCAAGATTTGGCAGCAATTTCCCCTTGAGTCATCTGCTGACTGACCTTAATTAATTCATCAACACTTCCTCATGTGAAACTCATTGAAGGCTATCAAGAGCTATCCTCTTTGTTCTTGATCACCTGGAATAACTTTTCACAGTTTACTATCTTTTTTATGTTTTTTGGGACAGCACACAGTACTCACACCGACACAGCTATCTCTTATAAACAACCTGATTTGGCAGTGAATTACAATTGGAGGGATTCCTTTGGCAGTAAAAACAATTCTGTCATGGCGCATTGCTCAAAGGGTGCTAATGAGTATTAAACTGTAGAGTCCCATTTCATGAACAACAGCGGCACAATGTTTTACTTATACCAATTTCCTGTGAAATGAAGGGACACGCTAAAGACCTCATCGGAGCTTCTTAGTGCATTAGTATTGCCATTTGTTAGCAACTTGGAAGCATTACTTTTTATTCAATCCCTATACATGACGCCCTATTCCAGGGATGTCAAACTCTTGGCATCACAGCAACATCACATGATATATTGGGACTTTCCCTCCTTTGCTAAACCGGGCAGGGCCAGGGCCAGCATGTGACACATCCGGCCCGAGGGCCATGAGTTTAACCACCCTGCCCTGTTCTGTGTTGCTAATATCCCCGGAGTCCCCTCCGGGGAAAAGGGCGGCATATAAGTGCAATAAATTGGATTACTGTGCAGATTTTGACTGTCCTGTTGTCCTTTCTTGGTCTGAGAATTATTGATTATAATATGAGAAGGGTTAAAGCTTACCCTTAGAAAGTTTGTCCAAGAGTTTTTCAGTAATTTAGTAATTACTAAATTTAGTAATTCAGTAATTTATAATGGCAGAGAGAAAAGCATACGTCTCAACAAACGTTATTAGAGGTTTTGCTTGCTGGCAATGAAGACATCTGTTCTTTTAACAAAAGTGCATGTACTTTCTGATTCTTGAGAAAAGATATTTATTGTCATGTCATCCCATTGTGTTTAGTAGGGAGATGTCACTATCAACATATTTCAGGTTTTTTTTCTCTTCCTTGGCTAATAAGGAGTGATAAAAGGAGTGTTATAGATACCCTTTATGCTTTTTCACCATAAATTTTCAATTTCCAAATGACAGTGATTTCTGCCAGTATTTCTTGATAAGGAGACATTTCACTGAGCATCTCTCGATAGCATGTGACACTTATCCTTTAAGAAATGCATTAACTTGGTTTCCCCATAAAGTTTGCAGGGTAGCAGGCATTGTGCTATCTTAATAATTAACAGCCCAGAATATTCCAGCTGGAATTTATGTCTGAATTATATTGTGATTGAAAGCAAAAAATGTAATGCAAGTCATCCACACATTATACAAGCTACACTAAAATATTGGCACTTCTAATTGTCTTCACTTCATTCAGTTATATGCATTTATTGCCAGTCTGCATAAGAACTCTTCATATTTGTGATTTACAAAGATGATTTCTCAGTATTAATTCTCCTTTCAAAAGTATATGGGAAAGAGTATTATATACCATGTTTTCCTGAAAATAAGATCATTTTCTTTTGACCCGCGAAATAAGCACTTGGCCTTATTTTCGAGAAGGTCTTATTATTTTTGAGTTGCAGGAGGCCCTTTAATGTTGGCCCGCAGATCAGCTGATCCAGAAGGGGCCAGAAGTTCTGTCTCTGTTTCTGGCACACTCTTGCCAGCCCTAGTGTCGCTGAACCCGCTGCTCTTTTTGCAGCCGCCACTAAGAGAAGAGGTGTGGTAGCTAAGGTTTGTGGGAGCAGCCTCTGAAGCCATTCTGTGTGGATGGCCGATGCATGTGGGGCATGTTCCCCCCACTTTCCGCCTCCAGGAAATGGCGGCAACCGGCTGCTCATGCGTTTAAATATTTTAGGGGAGGACTTGTTTTAGAGCATGCGTTCAAAAGCCCGATTAGGTTTATTATCCGGGGAGGTCTTATTTTCGAATAAACAGGGTAGAAATTGTAAAAAGGCATATCAGTGAGAGAACGTTTGTGAACTCTTTAGAACTATCCATAATCTTGCAATAGTATAATTCTGATCCGAGATGTATCTAAGTTCTATTAATATATTTCTCCTTAACAGGCACTACACAAAACAATGTACTGTACCTTGTCTTCATTGAACATATTATGCCAACATTTCACTGCTATTGTTGGAAAGAACTTGTAATTTTTTTTTTATTTAGAAACTGGTAGTACCTCTTTAAGCAAGAGTGGCTTCAATTGAAAGTTTTCCTCAATAGTGGGTCAGTCCCACATACTGGTTTGAACATATTTTGGCCTACCCTCTTTATAGAGTTCAAATCTTTGACATTTTTAGATTGTTTTGCAAGTAAAGCTCAGTTCAGGTCAAGCCGCAACCACTTCAGTCGGTTTAAGGTCAGTGGCTCAACTCAGTCATTGTAAATGTAAAATTTATTTTGCTTCAGTCCTTCTGTTGTAGTTTAAATTCAGTGTTCGGAGCATTTGAACATTCAGCTCATGGATAGATACCTGACAATCTTCTGTGGAATTTGCTGGCACCATCCAGGAGAGTTACTTAGGAATCTAATGTTGTAAAGCAGCTTCATACCATGATACTTCGACTGCCTTGCCATGTTGGCTGAAGTTCTTTTATTGAAATGCAGCGTTTCAATTTTTTTTGAAGTAACTTTTCATGTAAATGTCCCAAAGTTCCTCTTTCATCTATCTACAAAATGATCTCATTGCCTGATGGATCATCTAAGTGGTCTATGGCCAACCTGAGCATTATATTTCATGGATACAGTAGCTTTCCATGGTAGGTCCCATCCATACCAATTTTATTCAGCTCTGTTGTTATGGTAGACTTATGAATACTTGACATGAGTTGATGCAGAAATGGTTTACAAATCCATTGTCATTATCTTGGGGTTCTTTGTGATCTTCATATTTTATACTTGGCTCTTATGATAAATTTTGGTGGATGACCACCCCTAGGAATAGTAACAATGGTGGTGTGCTTTGTCCATTTATATATTATCTCTTTTACTGTGGATTGAACCAATGTGTTAGTATATTATAGGTGAGGCTTCTCTAACTCATCCTCAATTATCATCTTATTGATTGGAACATCTAGCTTAGTTTACACCCTGTAAGAGAACTGATTTTCATAGAGATTTTCATACTGTTCCCAGGAAAGACAATAAATGTCTTAATATATTCAGTAAAGACACAACCCAGTATCCTGTTTTGGGTGTGTTTGCTTAATAAGATTCTATTAACGAGCCTTAGAGGAAACTCTGTTTGCATTATGGGTTGCATATTTGGATAGTTCTAAAGCGTCCAAAAATTTCCTCTCACTGTTGTAGATTTCTGTATTTAAGCAACCACATTATTTTCTTCAATTTCATACCATTGCTTATGACAGAATATTGCTTCTGTATTTATTAGCTGGATTATACAGATTTGGAAACTGGAAAACCACCATATGCTTCTCCATGTTGAGTTCACTTTTTCTGCATCTAAAATAACTCATTGGTCGTTTCTATTTTTCAGTTTGATTGGTTCCAAGAATCAAATTATATCTTGCTTTATTCAATTAAAATACGATTGCTTGTTGCACAATTTCAGGAATGTTTCACTCCTATTAACAGATTAATATTTTCCATGTTAAAATTTTCTGGGGTACAAAGGTAAGGATTGGTATAGAAGTTAACTGTACTTTATTCTACAAGCAGTATGTTTATTGAGCTTCTGAGAGGAAGAAAAAAGCGATAAGTCCAAACAGACATACAGTACTGTGAAAACACTTTAGGCAGTTATGCAAAAATGCTGTAAATTAAGAATGTTTTCAGAAATAAAAGTGTTAATAAGCTTATTTGTTCAATTATCAAAATGGAAAGTAAATTACCAGAAGAGAAATCCACAATATTCACCCTTTGCCTTTCAAACCACATCAATTTTAGGATCAACTTGCACACAGTTTTTGAAGGAACATGGCAGGTAGGTTGTTCTAAACATCGTGGAGAACTAACCACAGATCTTTTGGGACTGTTTCAAATCCTTCTGCCTCTTCCTGTAATCCAAAATAGAATCAATGATGTTGAGATGAGGGCTCTGTGGAGGCCAAACCATCACTTCTGGGACTTCTTGTTCTTCTTTACACTAAAGATAGTTCTTGATGATATTGGCTGTGTTTCATTGTCCTGCTGCAGAATAAATTTGGGGCCAATCATACTTGCTGATGTTGTATAACTATGGCGCCTTGTGTCTTGTTCCTGTGCCCAAATTTTGCCATGGTGTGTGACCTGTGACATGAAACTGTCTTCTACAACCTCAGAGTTTGTAGCAGAGTTTGGCTGTTCCTCACTTGTGTTTTAAACCTCCTAGGTTTCAGGTAATTACTGTATTTCAGCCTACATATGAAATAGATGATCATTGGCACCTACCTGGTATAATTGGTTAATCATATACCTGCCTCTAATCCTACAAAATTCCTGTCTTTGTGCTCAAATGTAAGATTTGATGCTGTTTTGAAGCCAAAGGCTAGCCCCACCAAATATTGATTGGATTTAGATTTTTCTTCTGTTAGCTCGCTTTGCATTTAGTAAATTGATCAAAACAGTTATATATTTGAAAGTATTCTTAATTTACAGCTACCTGCACAACTCCTAGAACTTTTGCACAGTACTATAGTTCTGGGTTTTCTTTTATCAAATGCATTACCTTAATCATAAACAGGCAGCTGCTTGAGGCTCATATCTCTTCTGCTTCAATTACATCATCAAATAGTATTATTTTCTACCTTATTTTAGCAGAAACAATTTAAAAAACCGTGTGTAAATTTTTGTGTAGACTGGACAAACCTGAAAAGTAGCGCGCGCACACACACACACACACACACACACACACACACACACCCAGTAAAGCCTAGCATTTGAGAAATGTATCCCAGAAATTCTGATCATGGCCGTAGTAGGAGATTGTTGAAATATGGTCCTTGGCTGCTCCCTAGTAATAATAAAAAAATGGCACCTGCCCTGAATGTAAATGTTCTAATACTGAACATAAGAGATAAAAACTCCACATTAAACTCCACATTAAAAAAAACTCCACATTAAAAAAAAAAAGTCATGTCAGCATATTTTGCTGAATTCCAATCCAGTTTTTTACTTTTTTGATGTGGGATACGTCAGGAACTATTTTTGTAAGAGCTCAAGATAGCGTACATAGTGCTCGCTCCCCCACCCAACCCTTGTGATATTGCTTACTCAGATAGTAACCACAGAACCTAGCCGAATAAAGAATCAATAGCAAGATATTTTCTTCAAACCAACCCATGAATTAACTGCACTAAAAAATAATAATCAAGTTTTCCTAATGGACATGAGCAATTCCTTTTCTCAAGTAAGCTAATTACCAACCTTGACAAGCAAAGGAGTATGAGATTTGTATTTAGCACCTGAAAGTTCAATAGAATTAAAAAAATATGGTAGCATATTTTTGTATTTGGCAATGTCCCTTGACAAAGAAAGCTCTGTGCACAAACAACACAGAGGAACCATGTTACTGCATGATAACTGGAACTAAAACTCCCCATAGCAAAGATGTTTTAAAAAGCACTAAACTTAGCTTTTGGGCAAAAAGCTAAAATATATGTTTAATTGATTATTAATATATTCCTCTCCTGCCCTCAGTTAGTTCCATTCAGTGGGAGCATAGATCACACACGTTTTACTGCATTTTATAAATTTCTATGGCTTAGAAGAATGCATAGATGAGTACTAGGACACTCCAAATGACATACAGTAAATACATCACTGTGTCCTGATCTTGGGACAAACACTGGATGTTTTGTTCTGAACTCAGAACACTTAAAATGGCCATTTGATATTGAGAATGATTCAGTACAATCAAAGTAACTGTATTTTGCTGTGCTTTAAGAATTTGCATGCTTCAAGGAGTGAATAATCAAGAGTTACTTAATGCTTTCTTCTCCTATTATGTAAAGAATACTGTCTTACTCAAAGCAATATATTTCAGATTTTTGAAGATGGTAATGGAGCATTCCTAGCCTTTTCAGTGGTTGCATTTAGAAATTTGAAAGCATTTTATGGGCACTATCCAAAACGATTGCCACAAAATAGCAAAAGGCCATTTACCAGAAGGCAACCTGATTAAAGGGGTCAATAAATGCCAAGGGAGATATTATGTTGGACATTAGTGGCCGTTAGATGCCAAGGTGCAGACTCAGAGTATAATTCTCTAGCTGCTATTCTTCACAGAAGCCTTCCCTTCAGTAACTGATGATTCCATAAGAATTTGACTTCCGCTGTGATATATAGTTGCAAATAACCTTGTTAGTACTTTGAGTCAGGTTCACTGCATTCCCAATTAAACGTGAATAAATTTGGGTTGAAAACTTTTCTTGAAAAGTGATGATTATGCATTCAAAATTTGTGACAGTGAGCATTTTAGTTTTTAAAGAGAATGTTTCTATATTTTTTTTAAGAAATCGGACCTTGATATACTTAAATCTATTAGGGTTGCCACATAGTTCAAGATGACCTATAAATAATACGTGTGCAATAGACAAAATGTAGACAAAATCTCACCTAAAATAAAAAGTTAATTTGATGTTTCAGAATTTAAATAGCACTGAAAGAAACATTAATCATTAGATATACCCAGTTTAATTTTGCTTTCATTCCAACGACCTGATAAGAGTAGTCTTGTCTATCTCAAAACACAATTGGTCATTAAGGATTATTAATATAAACCATTTTGTCCATTTTATTCTTTTTGTTACCTATCGGTATCCACCGATTTTAGACAAAGTCTGTTTATACTTTTCATTGGTTTAAATGGTTCTGTTCATGTCAGTCTTTATTCTAGCTCTGAGATGTTTTTGTGGACCTAGAGATTGTCTCCTCCCATTGTTTCTGTAGACTCCATATAGGCAAATCATAAGTCTACTTAAGCAGCATGAGATGTTCTTGTTTTATCTGCTTAAAAACAGGAAAAATTAAGCAGATTTCTTTCTAGCTCCTTCAAAGTTAGCAAACAAGAGAACTCTCAACTACCACTAGATAGACACTTCCATACTTTGCAAGGTGACAATCCCCCCCCCCAAAATACCTATTTCTAATATCTTGTTTGTTTTTATTTGCATAACCATACACCATGACATTTTTTATTCCCACTTGTCTAAGCAATTCCTGCATGCATATTTCAGGAAATATTTATGAATGGTAATCCACTTAGGGCAAAAAGTTAGAGGGAATGTCTTTTTTGAAAAGCAATACTTGATATTTGAACAAGAGCTAAACTAGAGAAAGACGGCACTTAGAGGATGATGGTAGTGAAGTTGAAGTACAAGCCAGAAATAGCAATCCCGTTCAACTAGGATGAGAAGAAAAAATTGAGAGAATATTTAGAGGCTGGAAGAGATCCAAGAGGTTATCCAGTGCTAAGCAGGTGTCATTGGTCAGTTCAAAGTGAAATTTTGTGTCCTCATTCTTTGTTCGTCAGTCTTAGGTTCCCGATGAGCCATTGAGCACAATTCCTGAGCCTTGCATATAAAGTCTTGTCATTATTTGGCTCTCAGAAGGAGGTGGATATTGTAGGGTTTGGATGGATATTCACTTCCAGAACTGGCTGTCAAGTCAGTACTGTTGAAGTTGATTTCTGATTCCAAAAATTTTTTGTATAAAATTGCAGTTATATATAGGTGGTGTGGAAAAGCTGAGCTGCATGTAAAGAATGTCTTTGAAAAAGCAAACAGATTTCTTGCAGATTCATAATCGGGTAGAAAATACCTTGCATGGAATATGTTATTTTACAAGCTGTGAAATTAAATTGCTTTGATTTGCGCTATCTGGATATGATTTTGCAGAAATTACTTTGAAAGAATTTACTTATTGATGTTACATATTTTTTTTGAAAAATCAGGATATATTTTTGGACCATGCTTAGTGAAGGAGCATTGCCTCATTCAAAAAAACAAAACTTGTTCTGTTTACCATATGTAAATTCAGATAGTATTGAACATAACCTGTTTTCAAAATATCATAACTAAGTTTATATTGTACAGGATGAGTATTGACTTACCTTGCAATCTCTGGACATTTCTTCAAAACTCGTATTTATAGAGCAGAAACCAGTAGATCTATGAAGAGATGAGTGGTGAAATTACTACAGATAGTTGTTGACATAACCACAATTGACCCCCAAAATTTCCATTGCTAAGCAAGACAGTTGTTAAGTGAGTTTTGTCCGACTTTACAACCTTTCTTGCCATGTTGTTAAGTGGATCTCTGCAGTTGCTATTACCACGGTTGCTAAAGGAATTCGATTTCCCTATTGACTTTGTTTGTCAGAAGGTTGCAAAAGGTGACTACTTGATCCCAAAACACTGCAACCATCATAAATATATGCCAGTTGCCATGTGGCTGAAATTTGATCATGTGACCATGGAGATGCTGCAAAGATCATAAATGATCAGAAGTCAATTTCTTCAGAGTTGTAGTTTTGAATAGTCATTAAACAAATGGTTGTAAGTCAAGTACTACCTGTAGTCACATTGCAAGCAAAATCAACCACATATTAATTTAATAAATAATACTACAGGCAAAACGTCTCTACTAAAACATTCTTTGCTCACCATTTTGCCATCCATGCGTTTACCAGTAGATAAGCAGAATTCAGGCAGAGAATTTGCCTTTTGTTAATATTCACCCACATCAAAATATGTGATTGATTTTTACACTGTATTCCAATTTAGTTAGGATAATCCTAAATAAGAGATTATAGCAATAGTAGCAATAGCAGTTAGACTTATATACCGCTTCATAGGGCTTTCAGCCCTCTCTAAGCGGTTTACAGAGTCAGCATATCGCCCCCAACAATCTGGGTACTCATTTTACCCACCTCGGAAGGATGGAAGGCTGAGTCAACCTTGAGCCGGTGAGATTTGAACCACCGAACTGCAACTAGCAGTCAGCTGAAGTAGCCTGCAGTACTGCACTCTACCCACTGCGCCACCTTGGCTCTTATCTTATCAAATGTAGCAAAACCTTTCAGCTATCAATTGTATCAAGTCTATTTTGAATATGATTACCGTATTTTTCGGAGTATAAGACGCTCCAAAGCATAAGACAGACCTAGCTTTTGGGGAGGAAAACAAGGGGAAAAAAATCTGCCTTTCCCTCCTTGCAACAAACAGCACAGACAATATACACTATTTGTAGTGTTACAAGCTACTGTATTTTTCAGAGTATAAGATGCTCCAAAAAAGAAAGTGACAATTTGGGTGCGTCTAATACACTGAATGTAGCCCAACCCACCCACCGACCCCTACCTTTTGGCCTCTGCAATCCCTGCAGCCTGAAACAGCTGATGATCTGGAGGCCCAGGTTGAAATTGAAAGTGAAACTTGCTGTTTGCTCCAGGAGGCAAATTGCTGGAAGGCAGAGGCAAAAAAAAAATTCTTGTGCTAATCAGGCTGTTTGTTGTTTGTTGCAAGGAGGTAAGTCAATAACTATAAATGCCTATAGAATGTTCAAATTATTAGATTTATTTTTTAAAGACTGCTTTATTGTTCTAGACAGTTTAACAAAATGAAGCTTTTTAAAATAAATGCTTGAAATGCTTAACATAAAGGCCCAGTGCTATTGTATCTTCTTTTAAATAGCAGAGAACAAAAAGTTACTACTCTATTTAATCTGTAAGGGTTTTTTTCATTAAAAAAACCTTATATTTGTGGATTAAAATTCTGGAAGTAATTGGCCTGTCATCTGGTTTTTCCCTATGGATTTATTTTCCTTCTAATAGAGTTTCTATATATCCACTTAAAAAGAACACGACCCTGGATTTAAGATAACCACATTCTGAAGGACTCTATAGACATGGAAAAAAACGATGCTATGCAATTCCCACATTCTCCATTTTATCGATCTTTGTCAGAAACTGATCCTGGACATTTTTCCCCTCCCAGTAATTGATCTTGATATGTATCATACGCTTTATGATGATGCAAAAGTGTGTTTATGGGTATCTGTCAAATGCCAAAAAGAATTTAAAGCTGAATTAATAACCACTGATTAAAATTAATAAGCGATAATATGACCTCATTTTAACATTGGTTTTTCTCCTGCATATATATATATATAGATAGATAGAGAGAGAGAGAGAGAGAGAGAGAGAGAGAGAGAGAGAGAGAGAGAGAGAGAGAGAGAGAGAGAAAAGGTAGAAATAAATGGTTTAAAGGAAAGGGATAATTCTATTGGGAAGTAAAAAAAAGCAGGATTGGTACAATATGCATATTATCAGGCAAGGGAAGAATGAGAAACAAAATAGATTAAAACCCATAAGGTGGGCAGGCTCTATCTTCAGGAAGGATATGTCACTTATATTCTTCACTGATGATGTGGGTGCAGTTATTTGTACTTCGCCTCATGCTCTTGCTTTGAATAAGTAATAACGGGATTTGATTCACAGATAATTTACTGAGGAGGAACCGCATATCTCCCCATTATGCTTATACCATTTTTAATGTACTCATTGCAGTTAGCAATGTTGTGGCCATACATAAGGATTTGGAAAACTCAACCAAACATAAAACTAGTATATGGTGGTGGTGATGGAAATATTGTAGTATTTTACTGCGGTGCAAAAATGATGAATGTGGTCTTTATAATATGCTACAAGCTTAGGATAAGAATCACAGTAATAGATTTTGTAGATTGGATTACAAATCAAGTTCCACTGGCACACTATTTTTTTCCCAAGCAATTCTGTGCTACTTCCTTAGCTATGCACAGTGTGAACCCCAACAGAAGCAATAATATTTCAATATACTTTACTCCTCTGCATGTCTTGTAAAAGTGTCCGACCAGTGTGGAATGACTGCCCTCTTGGATTGATTAAATTTTATTTGCAATTTGGTGTGTAGAAAGTATATGCTGAAGGCAGATGTTGTAGATCCTCATGGAAAAATAGATCTGGGTTTTTTTTTTAATGCATTGTAGAAGAGTTACACTAAATATTCAAAACTATCATAAAATATGCATGAGACTGATATATTTGTGAAGTGCTTGGTGCTCTCTGAGCATGGTTGTCCCACCTACACTGACTAGTACTGTATTTTTTGCTCTATAAGATGCTCCAGACCATAAGACACATCTACCTTTTGGGGTGGAAAACAAGAAAAAAAAATCTGCCTCCCAGCATCCCACAATATTCATCTGGCTAGCGTCCTTGCAGCAAACAGCCCGGTCAGCTTCAGCACATTATCGCAGCCTGATTTAGCACGAGCAGCTGATTGGTGGTTGGATTGGCCTCCCGGAATAGCAATAGCAATAGCAGTTAGACTTATATACCACTTCATAGGGCTTTCAGCCCTCTCTAAGCGGTTTACAGAGTCAGCATATTGCCCCCAACAACAATCCGGGTCCTCATTTTACCCACCTCGGAAGGATGGAAGGCTGAGTCAACCCTGAGCCAGTGAGATTTGAACAGCCGAACTGCTGAACTGCAGTCAGCCTGCAGTGCTACATTTAACCACTGCGCCACCTCGGCTCTTTAATACCGCCGATCAGCTGCTACAGGCTGTGGGGATCATCACCTCCTGGAAAGGGATGGAAACAGGATGCATGGAGGTCAAAAGTGGGGTATGCAGAGGCCGAAAACGGCCGAAGGGTGGGGGGCGGGGTTTCCGCAACATTCGCTTTATAAGATGCACAAACATTTCCACCCACTTGGGGCGGGAGTGCGTCTTAAGACTGAAAAATATGGTGTATAAACAGAGCACCCTCCCATTCCTTTCTACCACTGATGATATTACCTAATTTGGTAATGAAATGTCTGCAAAGAGAACAACCAAGCCCAGATAGCACCAAGGCCCTGAACAACAAATATTCTTTTTATTGATAGATTTGGCTGCATATAACTATTCTAATTCCTTTTTAGAATCTACTTTATGAAAGTCAGTTCCGCTAACGAATTGTGACAATATATGATAAATGTTTTTTTTTCCCCTCCCCTCTTTTCATTAAGGGAGTAACTATTCCCAGTCAGAGGCGCTATGTATATTATTATAGCTACCTGTTAAAGAATCATCTGGATTACAGACCAGTAGCACTGTTGTTTCATAAAATGATGTTTGAAACAATTCCAATGTTCAGTGGCGGCACTTGCAGTAAGTAACATTTTTAAGCAGATATATATACTATGTGGAATTAATGCAATGTTTGTATATTATTTACTAAAAATTGAAATATGTATCAGGTACTATAAAATAATTCCAACCTTCTCAAGACGAATATTAAAAAGCTACTAGTTTGATTTACCTATTAAATGTTTTATTTCATTTTTCATTTTCATTTCATACAATCACATATATACTGTGCATGATTGAGGCCATATAACATTGAGCAATAAACACAACCCTCCTTGTATTCCCCAAAATACAAAACCAACATAGCGCTTCAATCCTCCATACACCCTTTTTTCTCCCCCCTCCAACTTTCCTTTCTCCCCTCCAACATTCCCCTCTTCTACTTCCCCTCCCCCTCTAACGCTCCTTTCTCCCCCTCCCTTCCATCTCACCCTCCTTCCATTCCCCTCTCGCTCCCTCTCTACCCCTCTCTCTTCTTTCCCTCTACTCCTCGCTTCGGTGTATTTCTACTATTCATCGATATATTCAGCTTCTTATTTTATACTAAAATTTTAAAAAAAGGCAACGGTATACAAGTGCATTCATGTTGTTTTAAAAACTGGCACAAACTATATTTCCCCCCTCCCCCCTATGATCCCACCTCCCTTTCCCCCCTTCCGACTTCCCAGAGCCCGAACCCGGTATAGCTTTTTATCAAACACAGTCTAGAATGTATTAAAACCAAGTAAGTTAAAAGGAAAAAAAAGGTAATTAAAAAAAAAAACAGGGAAAAGTTTGATTTAAATAACCTTCAACATTCTTGGAATATGTATTTCTTAAGACTTTTCATCCCTCACTTTTTTTTTCCTGCTCAGCTTTTTTCCTTTACCCTCTTTCCCCTTCACCTAATTCATTTTCACCTAATTCATAGATAACGTCTCCTTACTTTGATTTTTCCGTATTTTCCAGTAGGTGAGATTCCATAGTTCAATTTGATTCTTCTGTAACTTTTGCCCTAGCATTTCCGTTTGCCCTGCGAAATATCCTACACAATTGAATCAGGGTATATATCATGAATATGATCCCAACATACCAGTAAATATATCATAAGGTTGTCTAAAAGAATATTGGGAATTCAGCCAGCCTGTCTTGGGTTGTTCACTGCAGATGCACAACAGCACCAGTGATAGAAATTTGTTATGCTTCTCCTGGTTGAACATAACTCATTTTAATATGGCAAGATAACTGTCCACAATCCTTATTTATTTAAATATAGTATAGTATAATAATACAATACATGCCATGACATAACATGTAATATTTATATAAAGGTTGCTTCTTAAGTCACAAGCTTTACTAAATGCTTTCTAGATTTCATTCAATTATAGCTTCCCCTTGATTTTGCTATATCTATTGGAAGAGATAATTAGTGTAATAAACTTTTTAAAAAACAAAAAATTCAATAGTTAAATTGCTATGTACAGGGAGTCCTCGGCTTACAACAGTTTGTTTAGTGACTGTTCAAAGTTGCAACAGCGCTGAAAAAAGTGACTTAAGTCCATTTTTCACACTTACAACCGCTGTAATCCTATGGTCACATGATCAAAAAAATCAGATATTTGGCAACTACTCATATTTATGACGGTTGCAGTGTCCTGGGTCATGTGATTCCCTTTTGTGACCTTCTGATAAGCAGAGTCAATGAGATTCACTTAACAACCATGTTATTAACTTAATTACTGCAGGGATTCGTTTAACAACTGTGGCAAAAAAAAATTGTAAAATGTGGCAAAGCTCAACTTAACAAATGTCTCACTTAGCAATAGAAATTTTGGGCTCAATGGTGATCGTAAGTCGAGGATTACCTATACTTTCTTCCTGAGTAAATTTCGTTTAGTTAAACTAACTTTCAAATGAAGTTACGTGTGATTTTAGTTTTGCTTCTTAAATTGCCGATCAAGTTTCATGGGTGAAAACTTCCGATACTTTCTATCAGGCGAGGTCATTAAAATGATATTCCTCACAATTATATATCCTGGTCACAAGCCTTTGACATTATACTATGGTATAATAACTAAGAGCTACAGTCAATTTACAAGTGATAAGTATGACAACTATAAAATATGATAAAACAGTTGTTCATCTGCAGTTCTAAAATTATATTAAATCTGGCAGTGTTGCTTTTCTGTCATTGGTTTGACATTCTCGGATACTGCAGATTGATGCTGGTCATTTGCTCTCTATAGGTAGTTCTCAAAATACGACATTTCTTTATTGAAGAAACATGGCTTTCTGTGAGTGTGAGGAGGTTAAAGGCTTTGAGAAGCTCGAAGCTGCTGCCTTAACATACAAAGTCTGGTTTCCACACAGCTTAGAAAGAACCAGCCATCTGATTGGCGCAGAAGGCTCTGCATAGCTTCGGAATATGGGTCCTTTTTTGTCCCAGAAAGGCAGGGGGAAGGGCAACGACAGAATGGACCAAGCATTTTCCTTTCTCGTTACTTTTTTTGCTGGCAAGACAGTCAGCTGTGTGGCAGGCTCGCATGTGCACTCCCCCACCCCTGAGCTCCACTTAATGACTCACACTTCGAAAAGCAGGGATATTTGGTTGTTACATGAAGCAGTTCATTTAACATTTGCCATGACTTCCAACCCTAATGGGCAGGCTGCATTATAAGACTGCTTGTATTTATTTATTTATTTATTTATTTGTCTTGTATGCCGCCCACTCCCGGAGGACTCCGGGCGGCTCACAACAGACAAGGGAAGGGGGATAAATAGACAAAGCAACACTTTAAAAAAAGACGCAACATTCACAATTTCTGTGGGGCTGGATGTTTCACAAGCCCCTCCGGCCTGCTGGAGCAGCCAGGACTTGGTGGCTTTGCGGAAGGCCGGGAGGGTAGTAAGGGTCCGGATCTCCACGGGGAGGTCATTCCAGAGGGCCACGGGGACGTCATTCCAGAGGGATGAGTATATTATCTTCCTACAGAAGGTAAATCTCACACCAACATTTTTTTGTGCTGAGCTGATATGGAAGCAACAGGAGCAGTTTTGGAGTTTTCCCAGGTTATTAATATAGGGTTGGTATAACTATAGCATCATGTAAGCAATGCTATATAGTTTTGTCCAAAGTCTTTTTAAAATTGTTTTTTGTGTGTATCTGTGTGCTTTGTTTACTGTTACAATTCTTTTAGAACTGAGATGGTTCTGTAACCTCATTGTGTAAAATTGTTTTATTGCACAGATCCTCACTTTGTGGTCTACCAGCTCAAGGTAAAGATATTCACCTCCTCTTCAGGACCTACAAAACGTGAAGACAAATACATGTACTTTGAATTCCCTCAGCCATTGCCAGTATGTGGTGATATCAAGGTGGAATTCTTCCATAAGCAAAACAAGATGTTGAAAAAGGTTTGTTTTTTTAAAAAAACTTGATGCGTGTTTGGCTTTTAAGTCTAAGTGCTAAATTTATTCACCTTCTCTTCGTTTATTTCAGGCATTTCCCTTGAATTTCAACAAATCTGAGAGGTTCATGCTTTTACTATCAATGCTGCTGAGTTTAGGTGAAAAACAAAAGCATATGTGTAATATTTATCCACTTTCTATTGTTTGAAATGTTTTGGAAAGCCACTAAAGAAGAACTCTTTCTGTTTTATATTTCATAAAATTTCCATTTTACAACTTTTAATTTGCAGCATGTGACGTTTTCCAACATTCTTTTAGAATAAACAACTGCTGCAACGTTTTAGCTTATTTACAAAATCTAAAAGGATTGCTGTTGTATAATTAGATGAATTTGGGAGAAAATATTGCTCCTGTATAAGGGTCCAACTATTGCAGTGGTTCTGCAAATGTTCAGTCATCAAAGTTTATATAACAGCAGTATATAAATTGGTTGTTCGTAAGTCCCATTTATGCATAAAGAGGTCAGTAGAATGGGTCTTAAGTAAAGAAAGCTGACTACGAGTTTGAAAATAATTCACCAAGCTACTTTGCAATGTGGCATCTGGATTGGTCCTCAAAGCATCTACTCCAACAGTTGCTGCTTTAGGACTTTTAAATGTGTGTCTACACAGGTGAGATGCTTTTGTAGAATTGTTAGTAAAACAGTGACTGCTTTTGCTAACCTTTTCAGTAGAAATGACTTGATTACAGTGGTGGGTTTCCATTTTTTTTACTACCAGTTCGTTCATGTGCACGCAATGCTCTGCGCAATCGCAGATGTGTCCGGGCAGGTGGGCGGTTCTTCCTGCCGCCAACACTACTGGTTCACCCGAACCAGGCCGAACCCCACCTCTGCTCCATTAATATTTATATATAGGTCCCCTTTCATCTCGGAACATTTTAAAGTATCTTTTCATTTTGACCCAGGAAATATAAAGATGCATATAGAGAGAACTGTTCTATCACCTTTCTCTAGCATCTTCTGTTTCATTGCCCTCCTTTGTATTTATTGGCTCTCCTAATTTGCCAGTCAAATTCTGCCATTGGATTATAATTTGTCTATTCTCCATTGTTGGTGGAGAAAGCGCCCAGGAATGGGTTAACTCCATCTGTTATCCAATTGGACTGAGTCTGCAAACTTCAATGTCCCACCTCCTCTGATAGCTCCTCCTAGCTTTTAGACTCAGTCTTCCTTGGGACTGGACATGTTCTTCTTTCTCTCCTGATCGAATTTCCCAAAACAAAATAAAAAAAGATCATCTTTTACTTCCACCGAGGCTTGCTCACTTTATTAATATTCCTGGCTTGGGCAGCCTCTTCAACAGAGCCCAGGTGTCCCCTGGGACGTGCAGGACGCGTGGCAGTGACACTGGTGTTCACCCTGGATAGCTTTGTTCTAAAAATTTTAACAATTGTAAACTATCCTCAATCACTGGGAGTTAAGTGGCATATAAAGTTATATAACTTTATATAAGAGTCGAGAGTCGAGGTGGTGCAGTGGGTAGAGTGCAGTACTGCAGGCCACTTCAGCTGACTGCTAGTTCAGCAGTTCAGCGGTTCAAATCTCACCGGCTCAGGGTTGACTCAGCCTTCCATCCTTCTGAGGTGGGTAAAATGAGGACCCAGACTGTGGGGGCGATATGCTGACTCTGTAAACCGCTTAGAGAGGGCTGAAAGCCCTATGAAGCGGTATATAAATCTAACTGCTAACTGCTATATATGGAATACATTCAACATGGAATAACTGCTGGCAGTTCTTTTATTCATGTTGACCTTGGTTCATATTCTTCTTAAGAACCTAGGATGTCATAATGCAGAATTTATTAAGTTCTGACAAGATTTTTGGGTGTGGCACTCATAAAGAAATAAGGAATTATATAATATATAATAAATCATCATGGTTCATCGCGCAGTCGGACACGTTTAAATTGGATTTGTCATTGTTATCCACCTATTTGAGTCCTTCCCAAAGACCTGGGATAGACAGATGCTGTTTGATGCTGTCGAAGATGTCATCTCGGGATATAAGTGGTTGAAAGTAAAGCTGCCTTTTGTAAATGACTGGTGGTAATTTGTCAATGCCAGTGGTGGTCAAGTGATTGCCTCCAAGACCTCTATTGTTGTTGAATACTATCTGGGTTGTTGTTGTTGTTTTTTGACACAATAATTCTACTTCTATTTTCAGGTCTTTGTATTTTGTGATTTTCTCCAGTTATTTCTCTTCAGTTCTTTCTCGGGCTACTGCCACATCCACTCTCCAGATAGACTTTCATGTTCTTATTGACAATCTGGGTTGTTGTGTGGCAGGTGCTTGTTTGTTTGAACTGTAAAATCCCAGAGCAGTTTAGCTTCTTCATTTTCTATCACTTCGTCTATTTGAGGGTCCAGTTAGTTGCTGCTTGCAAGCAAATGGTATTTCTTGCAGATCTTCCAATGTACCTACCATTGTTGCTACATTGCCATGCCATTGTTTTATAGTCAGACTGTGTCATCTTCTTGAGGCAGCTAAGTAGGTGGACCCTCTATTTCTTCAGCTTTTTTGCAGAGGTGGCATTTGCTAGCCGCCCGGAGTCCTATGGGATTGGGCGGCATATAAATCTATTAAAAGTTAAAGTTAAGTTAAAGTTGTAGCTGTCTTCTTAATTCTGGCTTGGTATGCATTTGCTCTTGTGAAGTCAGAATTAACCCCTCTGTCTCTTTCTTCAACTTTCCTGCTCTTATCCATTACCAGGTCTTGTTCTTTGTTTCGCCTGCTATTATTTTTTAATGTACTGGTGATCTAATATTTATCCTTGTCATGCCTCCTGTCTGTTCTTCATTTGGTGCTATTATTATTATTATTATTTGTTCACAACAATGTGAAATCTCAGCTGTCAGTTCTTTAGCTGGTGTTGGCCTTCATATGGATTTATTACTAATTAAGGAATAGGTATTTTGCACAGTATGTCTTTCATTTAATAATATGCAACTTAAAATATTAAATAACTCCCTTGACTTGAAAAATAGCAATTAGAGAAAAATTATTTCAAATCAAGCAAATATAGGAATTGATAGGGATAAGAAGTAATGGGAAATTGTAAATGTGTTTTCTAACTAAAAATATAAATGATTTGGAGAATGTAGAGTTGAAAAATTGTAAATAGCAAAAACATAAATCTATCAAAGATAATAATACATAACATAATAGGGCATGCATATTCCTTCCTCAATAAACATTAGTATTTGTTATTAATCCTTTCTATACCAATGTTTCTCAACTTTGGCAACTTTAAGATTGTGGATTTCAGCTGTCACAATTCCCCAGCTAGCATGCTTCAGTTTTTGCATTTAATCCCTCTCATCAATTAAAATCTAGCAAACCATAAGATAGATAGATAGATAGATAGATAGATAGATAGATAGATAGATAGATAGATAGATAGATAGATAGATAGATAGATAGATATAGTGTTATATAGTTATACGCATGTATAAAGGTCTGGAGATAATTTGCAGTTTCTGGGCAGGCTTGAACAATTAAATATTCTCATTCTTTGCTGGTGCACATATGGGCATGGCTGAATAACATTTCTCAGCAAAAATTTGCCTTAAATTGCTAATAAATTGACATTTATTAGACAATTGCATTTGACTTGGCAAACTTCAACCTGGACTTATAGGAGGTTTGGGTCTAAAGCCAGGCCTGATAGAGAGGATTGTGGAGAATTTAATACTTGTATACTCAAAACTAGATCATAATAAAAGACTGCTGTCTTGGTGGGTGAGCAGTGCAGCCCTTAGTTACTAAATATTAAATTTTCAATCAATTGTAGAGATATTTTAATAGTTCAATATTGTCCTTTTGCTTTATGCTACTTCTTGAAATGTATTTCAGTACAATGATAGATGGTGTGTGCCACTCTGGAATGCCTTGAATCAGTTATTATCAATATCATGTTTAGAAATATTAGGGTTTTGGGCTGTTTGCTAAATCAAAAAGTACTGCAAAAGGCATACAGTTATCTTCGACCTACAAGCACAGTTGAGCCCAAAACTTACGTTGCTAAGTGAGATAGTTGTTAAATGAATCATTGCTGTTAAATTAGTAACACATTAATAGAGATAATCTGGTTTTGCTATTGATTTTGCTTGTGAGAAAGTCACAAAAGGGGATTACATGATCCCGGAACACTGTTAACTATCGTAAATATGAGTCAGTTGCCAAACATCTGGTTTTCGATCATGTGACCCTGGGGATGCTGCAGTAGTCGTAAATGTGAAAAATGATCATAGATCTCTTTTTTCAATTCTATTATAACTTTGAAGAATCTCTAAATCAATGTAGTAAGCCAAGGACTACCTATACACATTTTAAAGTTATCATTTGCTTTACAAAATTGAACTGGCTGCATTTTGAAAAATTAGCTTAGCATAATCTTTAATCAATTAATTTTTAACTTAATTAGGGGTTTTATACGCTACCATACATATTTTAATTGTTTTTACTGCACTCAGAGTAAGTTGTCAGTAACCTTTGATTTCCAGCAGGAGTGAAGGAGGGATAGACAAATCTTTATATTAGTTTTATTTTTGTTTTACTTAAAAGTGTTATTACAATTCTCACCTATTAGAATTGTTCCTGGAGTCCGTGAGGTTTGTAAAGTTCGAAGATTATAAATATTCACTGAATGCCTACTTTTTATAACAGACAAGTATCACACCACCTAGCTCATGTTTTAATATGAGTAGGAGAAAAAAAGTAATCCTCACACTGATGATACAGGCAGCCCTAGACTTACAACCACGATGAGGCCTAACATGTTTGTTGCCAAGTGAGATATTTGTTAAGTGAATTTTATCCCATTTTGCAACCTTTCTTGTCACAGTTGTTAAGTGAATCACTGCAGTTGCTAAGTTAGTAATCCAGTTGTTAAGTGAATCTGGCTTCCCCATTGACTTTGCTTGTCAGAAGATGGCAAAAGGTGATCATCACATGTCTCTGGTATATTGGGAACATCATAAATATGAATCGGTTACCAAGTGTCTGAATTTTGATCATGTGACCATGAGGACGCTGCAAAAGTCAAAAGCGTGGAAAACATAAGTAACTTTTTTCAATTCCGTTGTCACTTCAAATGGTCACTAACCTCTGCAAGTAAAGCAACCATGTTCGGAGGGCACAAACAAATCCAATCTATGTATCTTCCCCTGCCACATCAGTATTATCTACCATTAGTTCCACAGTTTATAGCTCATGGCATAACCTGCTATCCGGAAACTTTAAGGAAATTAGATGGGAAACCTCATTGTGTAATCATCAGGTCGCACCCAGGTATATTCTTGACTGTATAATTAGGTTTAGCATAAATCAAACATTTTCCCCCTTGGAGTTTTGGTAAGAGAAGAGTTCATTTGTCCAGGTCCGCTTTAAATCAAATTTGGGCGTTTCAGTCTTGCGTAACTTTGCTTAGCTTGCTGTTATGTTTCTTGTCACACATGAACACAATTAGTCCCAAGTTAGCAGGGTCAGGATATAAAGTTTGTGAATGTATTCATTCTAATTTGTAATTCACCTTTTAATCCAGGATTGCATTGGGGGGAATATTACGATCCTACTTGAAACCGTGCTGATTCTGAAATGCCAATTACAGAACAATTTCTCTCCTCTCAGGAAATGCTGTGCATAAGTACTTCGGTTTGGTGTCAATTCGAAGGCACCTTCCGTCCAACCCTAATCGATTTCAAACTGTCGAATCATGAAAGAGGAAAACCTTTTATTTGACCCAGTTACTGAAGGAACAAAATCAAAATATTCAAGTCCAATAGAATCCGGGTGTATTATAAGTAGAGAGTAACTGTGGAAACAGAATGGGAAGCAGATATCTCCTCATTGTAAAGCTTTGCAGATGGTTACGGTTATGGTTATGCCTATGTTTATAGTGTTAAATGCAAGACTGTAAATAGGTGCTTATTGTGCTATATTATGTTAAAACGAGCTCCTTTTTTTTAACCTTTAGGACAAAATGTTTCATTTCTGGGTCAACACATTCTTCATACCAGGACTGGAAGAAAACTCTGACAAAGTAGAAAATGGAAGTCTTCTTGGAGATCAGGAACTTGATGGCATTTTGAGTACAGAGCGTTCAGATAATGACAAGGAATATTTAATCCTTACACTAACAAAAAATGATTTGGACAAGGCAAATAAGGACAAAGCAAATCGATATTTTTCTCCAAACTTTAGAGTAAGTATTTTCAAAGCAATCAAGTAAATGTAACGTAAACTGTGTGCGATATATGTTATACATTGTGTGGACTCTGTGATTCGCACATGGCTTATGTGCCTGCCCAGAGGCCTGTTCAAAACTTTCTAGAGCTTACATGATTATTTTGTGAGAATCCCATCTCCCCACATAACACGCAGCTAGGTTTAGCTTCAACTGAACCTCTTCTTTTAGACTGCTGGAGTAATAAGTACGCTTATTATTGAGCTGGTATTTTTTCTGCTTCCTGACAGCATTATTTATCCTTTCCTAATTTTTCTCAGCAGACATCTTGAGTTGTGCATCAGCACGCTATGCCCGCTGTTTCCCAAGTTCTAATGCTGTGGGAACAGATTTTTCCTTCTTGGATTGGGCATAAAGAGCCGAGGTGGCGCAGTGGTTAAATGCAGCACTGCAGGCTACTTCAGCTGACTGCAGTTCGGCTGTTCAAATCTCACCGGCTCAGGGTTGACTCAGCCTTCCATCCTTCCAAAGTGGGTAAAATGAGAACCCGGATTGTTGTTGGGGGCGATATGCTGACTCTGTAAACCGCTTAGAGAGGGCTGAAAGCCCTATGAAGCGGTATATAAGTCTAACTGCTGTTGCTATTGCTATAAACTCTACTTTTCTGTCATGGTGAAGCTTGTGCAGTAGACACTACCAGGCATTCACTAAACAGGTTTGTCACAATTGTTCTTTTCATTCGTCAGTTGTGGTCTATTATCAGGTTTTAAGGTTGGCAAATTCTAGAGCTATTCTGCCCAGCATCAAAGAATTATCCAGTGATGGATAATTTCAGACAATTCCTTCAACACATGGATCCTCCCCAAAAATGTTCTGAACATTCTGAATCAAACTGCTAATATTGATGCATTAAAACCCCCTCAAAAGTTGGAGAGGCATACCAAATCTTGTAAGGCATGCATAAATAAGAGGATTTCCTGGTTAAGGCTAGGACATTTCCATGGAAGTTTGATAGTAAACAAGGTCATAAACTCAATGCTACACCATGTTGAAAATGCGGTTTATTTGGTAACAATTCTTGCCAGTGACTTTTAAGTTCAGTGTCTGCGTGAACGCATTGGCACTGCTGCTAGAGGATGTTATGTCTTGACTGGCAATATGAAGATATCCATCTTCATCCTGGGATCCAGCATTGCATACCTGCAAGCAGAACTATGTTCATTGTGGTTTTTTTAAACGAATAGTGGTGACAATGAAGCTTAGCTACAAGCTTTACCATGTTCCTTTCTGATTCATATTCACTCCAGTCATCAATCTTCTGAAGTAGTTCCACTAGCAGAATTCTACTAGTTGGCCATCTAGGCTGGACTTTGAAAGCGCCATTCTTTCTTTTGTTGCTTTATGTCACCACTCTTCTCCTTTCAAATTGTTTACTACTTACTCATGTATGTGAATCACAGGTCACAGTGGGGGGATGACTGGTTGTTTACCTGTAGCATAGCAATAGCAATAGCAGTAGACTTATATACCGCTTCATAGGCCTTTCAGGCCTCTCTAAGCGGTTTACAGAGAGTCAGCATATTGCCCCCAACAATCTGGGTCCTCATTTTACCCACCTCGGAAGGATGGAAGGCTGAGTCAACCCTGAGCCGGTGGGATTTGAACCGCTGACCTGCTGATCTAGCAGTAGCCTGCAGTGCTGCATTTAACCACTGCGCCACCTTGGCTCTCACTTCTTCAAGTGGCCATCTGATAAATCAAAACTTTCTTCCGTACTTGGCTTTCAGTGTTCTTTCAGACTGGAATTTAGGAACTGGTAGGTGCCAGGTGCATCTAGTTGTAGGCAGTGGTATGAGGGTGGAGGGGAAAATAGTTTTGTAAACTCTGGGAGATGGTAGAATAGAGCCATCGGTTGACTTTACAAATGATAATTCAAATAAAGGAAAATAACCCATTTAATAACCTTAACTGACAAATGTTTAGGGATTTAAAAAGTAATAAATTTACCCAATTAATATTTAAAGTTGGATGGACCCTTAATTAAGATCTACCAGAATGCTACACAGGTGTGCAGGTTTTTCATTCTATAAAAGTCAAAGTGGTATCAGCTAGTCCAGAACGCAGCCGCACGAGCGATTGTGGGTGCACCTAGGTACACCCACGTTACACCTATCCTCCGCGAGCTGCACTGGCTACCCATTAGTCTCCGGACTCGCTTCAAGGTGCTAGTCGTTACTTATAAAGCCCTACATGGCATCGGACCTGGGTACCTGAGAGATCGCCTCCTGCCAATTACCTCCCAAAGACCGATCACATCGCACAGACTAGGCCTTCTCCAGATCCCATCTGCCAGCCAATGTCAGCTGGCGACCCCCTGGGGGAGAGCCTTCTCTGTTGCAGCTCCAGACCTCTGGAACGAGCTCCCCGTGGAGATCCGGACCCTTACTACTCTCCCGGCCTTCCGCAAAGCCACTAAGTCCTGGCTGCTCCGGCAGGCCGGGGGGCTGTTGAAGTATCCAGCCCCATGGTAACTATGAATGTTGTGTATTTTAAATTGTTGTTTTGTCTATTTATCCCCTTCCCCTTTTTATTGTTGTGCCGCCCGGAGTCCTTCGGGAGTGGGCGGCATACAAGACCAATAAACTATAACTATAACTATAAAAATGAACAAGCAAAGAAATAAAAAGTCCAAGTTAACCTAGATATTGTAGTTCGTTGCTTGACTTTAGATTTACTATAAAAATGAAGGGCTGCAGATTACTTTACTAGTAGGTGTATTAGATCTGCAGTATCTACATTTTTAATAATAAACAATGTCTTTATGTAAATAAATAAAGAAAAATAAATAAGTTTACTTTTAACATTAAAATAAATGGATTTTTAAATGTTAGTATATCAAATCTTTATTGTGGTCAAAGACTAGCATAAAAATAATGTCAATTAAAACATAGAAAGCACATTCAAGACTAGCAAATAATAAGGAAAATCTAAAAATCTAAAACAAAGTTATATATTAAACAGATCTAAAAGGAGAGATGAGATTATTAGATGGGTATACAGGAGCATAAAGATTACTAAATGGCAAACTAAGTCTATCACAATACAGAACATTCTGGAATGACAGGCTAGATACTCATTAAGTTTATGGCACAAGTTATGATCTGATGAATTTTAAGTGCTCCTGTGGAGAATCTGGCAATCTTATATGTTGTAGCAGTATCTGAGAGCAGCAGAGAGGTATAGAATTGTTCTGTCTGCCCTGGGTATTTATACAAAAACAGCAAGAGAGTCTAATACAAATGCCTCTATAATGCAGGCACCAGGAGATAACCATGCTCTGTTGTTTCTGTGTGGCCAGAGTCACAAATGCATTATCTCTCTGGGTAAGAGATCTTCCTCCATCAACCTTCAAGGACAATTGGAGGTCATGACATTGTACGATCAGGTAGTCAGGCAATTTGAGATTAGTTAAATATGCCATAGGAAAGGCAAATTAGTTGTTGGGATTCACCTGCCATAAAGGCTGGGGACCTAGCTAGATTAAGGTGACCAGGTTTTCAGATTGGTAAAGAGGGACACCTTTGAGCTCGGGGGGGGGGGGGGGGCTTAATAAAAAAATTTATACGGAGCAACAAAAATTTTCATGCAGCGCAAAAATAGTATTGTAATATTTTACAAATATAAATTGTAACTGTTGCCAAACATCAAAATTTTGATCACGTGACCATGAGGGTGCTGCAACGGTCGCTAAGTGTGAAAAATGGTCGCTAAGTGTGGAAAATGGTCGTCAGTCACTTTTTTCAATGCCATTGTAACTTTGGTCACTAAACCCATTATACCACCTTTCTTGCCACAGATCTTAAGTGAATAACTGCAGCTGATAAGTTAGTAACATAAGTGAATCTGGTTTCCCCATTTGACTTTGTCAAAAGGTCACAAAAGGCGATTACATGACCCCAGGACACTGAAACCATCATAAATACGAATCTGTTGCCAAACATCAAAATTTTGATCGTGTGGCCATGAGGATGCTGCAACGGTCGCTAAGTGTGAAAATGGTCGCTAAGTGTGAAAAATGGTCATCAGTCACTATTTTCAATGCCATTGTAACTTTGGTCAGTAAATGAACTCTTTGAAAGCTAAGGCTATTTCAAAGTATTGTGCATAGAATTTTTTTAAATGGTTTATTTCAATTTATTTTGGATAGAAACTTTTTAAAAATAATCTAAGACAATTAGATTATTTAAAAAAGAATCCACACAAAATAAAACTTTTAAAAAATCCTATGCACAATAAATAAAATATTATTTTAAAATATATTTAAAAAATAAAAGAAAAAAACCTGGCTCACTTACCAACAGGCAGACATTCCAAGTCAATCCAGAATGATGTAGATGTTAATATAAAGAACTGAGCAAATTAAAATGGTGAAATTAGTCCCAGGGAAATATTTTTCAAAGAAACCTTGCCACCATTTTTCCCACACGAGCCGAACTCCAACCTCCATGCCCCTCCTCTCTGGGAAATCCAGGAAGGAACAATCGCTACTTCTCTAGCCAAAGTATTTCCTGGAGCTCTATGGTACTGGGTCATCTTTTCTTATAAAAGGAGATAAAAGGGGCAGGGGGGGGGTTCCGTTTTCTTGCTTTAACGTTTTAATATCTTCAATGAAAGTACTGAGACATAGAGAGGTTTTAGACAGAGTGTCTTTTGTCTTGCCCCGGTTAGGATTTCTTAAGCAAATCCACTGCGCTTTCAACATGAAGCCAAAATCGGGACTTTTTTAAAACGCCGCGGGACACGGGACAAATTGTTAGAAATCGTGACTGTCCCGCCAAAATCGGGACGTCTGGTCACCTTAAGCTAGATCCAATTGCTACTTTGTAGTTTAATGAAGGCTTCAGCCTAATCATATCCCATGCTGAGTAGATCTGAAGAGAAGCCCAAGGATGAGATTTTAGTTGCCACTGCCCTTTTCCATTTGGACTGAAAATCATCCCTCATGCTTAGCTTGAACCAATAGTTGAGTGTGGTCTCCCACACTTAATATATAAATATATATGATCTATGCTGGAAACTCCATCCTGCTTATTTTGGCATAAGCCAATCTTAATTGAATTTTGTTCAATAAAGTTTTGGAAAGAAATGAGCTTTCTTAATTTTAATTTGGAATTCACAAGCACACATTTGTGTCATGAAGGGATATTATGCTGTTCCCTTGTTTGCTGTAAAAAAAAAAATCCCAGTGAGCCTTCAGGCCCATTGGTTCAAATAGTGGTCAGAATCAAGAGGAAGAGGGGAAAAGTTGCATCAGTATTACTGTACACACTTCGTAAGATGTCTCCAGATTTGACTCGACTGAAGCCCAGAACAAGGAAGTTGTTTTGGAGCTTCAATTGGCCAAATGCAGATCTGTTCTGGCCAAACTTCTGCGCTACAAAGTGCACAGAAAATAAATGTGCACCTCAGAATTAATGGGAATGTTTCAATCAATACAGTCTTTGTCATAATTGATGCTACTTTCCCGGTTTCCATTTTTTTGTGTGAAATATTAGAGTGAATATTTTAGTTTGTACTTAATTAAATATATATTGCATTGCATCAAATATTTCATTTGCTTTTTATGGGCCAGACAGTAGCTCTTTTAAGCACATCTATACCAGTTGCGCCCCTACCTGAACCGGGAGGCACTCGCAACAGTCACTCACGCCCTCGTGACCTCAAGACTGGACTACTGCAATGCGCTCTACATGGGGCAGCCTTTGAAGAGTATTCGGAGACTTCAACTCGTCCAGAATGCAGCCGCGCGAGCGATTGTGGGTGCACCTCGGTACACCCACGTTACACCTATCCTCCGCGAGCTGCACTGGCTACCGATCGGTCTCCGGATACCCTTCAAAGTGCTAGTTGTAACTTATAAAGCCCTTCATGGTATTGGACCTGGGTACTTGAGAGACCGCCTGCTGCCAATTACCTCCCAAAGACCCATCAGATCACACAGGGTCGGCCTCCTCCGGGTTCCGTCCACCAGCCAATGCCATCTGGCTACTACCCGGGGGAGGGCCTTCTCTGTAGCAGCTCCAGCCCTTTGGAATGAACTCCCCGCGGAGATCCGGACCCTCACCTCTCTCCAGGCCTTCCGGAAAGCCGTCAAAACCTGGCTGTGCCGGCAGGCCTGGGGTTGATGAGTTCCCCTCTCGACTGGTATGGCTGTGTGATTTTCGTGTATTTTAATTATGTGTACTGTTGTTTATGTTCCCTTTCCCCCCTGAGTTGTTCGCCGCCCTGAGTCCCTCCTGGAGAAGGGCGGCATACAAATAAACCAAAACTAAACCAAACTAAACTAATTTGTTCTCCTGTTTTTTCTAGGTGAAGCTATTTTTCACAAAAACGGTAGAAGAGCCATCAAATCCAGAAGCTAGCAGCTCGACTTCAGTAACACCGGATGTTAGTGATAATGAACCTGATCACTATAGGTATTCTGACACCACTGACTCTGATCCAGAGAACGAACCTTTTGATGAAGATCAGCATACGCAGATTACTAAAGTCTGATTTTTTTTTTTTTTTAATTTGGGAAAAAATACCACAAAGAAGAAAAACTTGAATAAACTGAATTATGGACCTTTTGAAATGGCAATAGGACATTGTGTCAGAATTACCTGGTTTAGGAACAGTTCTTTACCTGACCAATCTCATTTTTGCCCTATTAAGCCTTTGGGCTTGACACGTTCTCCCATTGGAAAAAAAAAAGAAAATAAAAAAAGGTTACGTAGCTATGTTATGTATATACCTTTTGGTGTCGAGAGGACATTGAAATCTCAATTAGGAATACACAAAAAATGGCACTTTTCCCATTTGATTCCAGTTTTATAAAAGTGGAGACAGATCTGATGTGTATACGTAGGAATCTTCCTTTTGTGTTCTGTCACCAACTGAAGTTCCCGTAAAGCTTTCTAATACACAGGTTCACATCCTGCCCCCTTTCTTTGCACTTTTGTGGCAACAGATAAGTCTGCGGTTGGCTCAGAGAAGTTTACTGGGTTTTACTACATTCAAATGCATGTACCATGGATAGGAGTGTGGCAGGAGAAGCCGAGAAAGGAATGTTCTGTGCTGGACCCTGGACTGTGTATCATTTCTAGCTTACATGCACCTCTTTCGCATGCTACAGTAATAAATCCTGGACATTTGAGGAATTGCCGCTGTCACTGCTTGTTTGTGCATTTTATTATTATTATTTTTTTAAAGCATAATGGTGCTAGAAAAGGCAGCTGGAGGGGAACAGGAATGAACCTTCAATGGCATCGTAAAAGCTCTATAAATGAAGGGATTAAAAATATATATATGGTTTTACATGAAACCAACTAGATTTTCAGGTTGCATACATGACAGTTAAAGGGGGGGGGGGTGAAGGGTTGTGCATACAGGCTCCGCCCTACATCCCTGCACTACCTGCTCTGCAAAATTTCACACACACCTGTAGTCACTTAAGATAGGTAGGGAGTTGCCAGTGCTGCAAAGAATGTAGTTTACTGTTCAATGTTTGGAAAGCTTGATAAGGCTGGAGTCCTTGAGTTGCAGGTGTCTCCAGGTGAACCCAACACCACCTGCAAAATCTTCCTGATGTAGGCATGGGAATGTTATGGGTGATACTTACCTGTGCACCCTCTCACCTTTGGGATAATTTGAGTGCATCTGTTTGCATGTTGCAGTCTAATTGCCTGCGGAGGGCTACAATAATAACTTAATCATAGCGATGTGATGGTTATCTAGCAGAGATGGGCTTACAAAAATTGTCTTGTGTGTTATAATTGCCATTCCCAAGCTTTGGATGATAAATGTCGGAGCAATATTATGTCTAAAAAAAAAACTCCCAACGAACTCCCCACCTCCTCTTTGTCTTTCGAAACATACGGAATTGCCATTTTGATTTTGTGTGTGTGTGTGTAAAAAACCTGCTTGCTTATTGGTTAACATAGTCATTAATTAATTATTCCTTCTTGAGTAAACAAATCTGAAATCCATTGTGCCAGTCCCATTAGCATTAATAACAAGATTGTAGTGGCAACTAGTCAAGGCAAAACTCAGGCTGAATACTGGACACAGGAGCAAAATTTGCTCCTTCAACGTTCATTGGTGAATTTTGTTATCTCTCCTAATCCTGTGTGTAGTTCTGTGCCTATAATTTTATACTGATTTTTTAGTAGAGCTTGCATGTAGCTGCACAAAATCATAGCTTTCATCCATTATGTAAACTTTTTTTTTAAAAAAAAAACACAACCCAACGCTAATGTTTTAGGCTTCCCAAAAATTGATCCAATTCTGCAGTACAGAAGATGGGAGATTTTGATTGGCAAGAGGCAACTTCAGAATTACCTCTGGCTTTAGTTCCAGGGAATTGCGTTGAACATGGCTTTCATTTGACAATTTTGCAGGCGACATTAAGCTACCTTAAAATAAAAAAAAAGAGTAGTGCTTTAAGAATATTTTGGATGTTGACAGTGTTCAATGTCTTGTACAGTTCTGCTATTTGGCAGGGAGCTCCAGATTGGAAATTGTTGAATGGCTTTTTTGCACTGTCGTGTTTCCTTTGGAGTGTGAAGGTCTGAGTAAGGGTTTTGGATTTTGAATGTGTCAGTAGTTCTGAGAAGCCTTGCTTATGTTTTTATGGTATAGTCATTGGAAAGGAAAACGTCATTATTTATATATACATATATATATGTATGTATAACACATATATTACGCATACTCTCCTATAGTTAATTTCAGCTACCATCCCATAGAACATGGCAAGAATTCCTCTGACTGAAAGGTTTGAGTCCTAATTCAAACTTTTATTTATAACAGTAGTCATCATTGGCGTGAAAATGAATTCTCCTTTGGTAATTTCTTGAGTTTCTGGACTGTGTGCTTAAAATTCTCGGATGTACAGTAACTTACATGTCTAAAATTATTACTTGAAGGCATTTTGACAGGAGTTTACTGTTAGGACCTGGGCCATCCCTCCTCATCTGTAGTCTAAAACTTCCAATAGTTTTTGTCACAATCGTTAAAGGGCAGTTGTGTAAATTAGCACCAAGGATATTTTTCTTTTTTGCTGTGGCACTGAAAGGTTGTTTATATGCAGCACCGATTTCTTTCAGCTTTAAGGGAAGGAAAGAAAGGAAAAGGAGTTAAGTTTTAGGGTGCCAGTGTACAGTTCCATGTTTAAATTCTAGCAACGTGCAATATGTTAACGATGCCTGTGGTTGCCACAAAGTGCCTCGTTTTACCTTTTTTTTAAAATAACTGTTCAGATGTGTCATGCTTGCAGATGGAAGGGGTGGAACTGTGCACCGAACAGAGGCTTTAATTGCAGTGCTTGAGTAGAGCTGCCTCTTTTATTCTGCCAGTTCAAAATTCTCAGTCTGTTTTCATATAGAACACACACACAAATACACACACACACACACACACTCTCTTTAAAGAAAGAAAAAAATCTATTTAAGCAGGCTTATTCTGATTCAGCCTCTTCAGATACTATTGTGCTGTGTGCAACAGTGGCTCTGTGTGTCAATGCTATGCACACAACAAGAAAAACGACATGTACAGGTTAATGTCTCATAATGAATCAGATGTCCGTTTGTTATTGTGTTAACAGCCCTTTTATCTTAGTGTTAAAACTCCACTTAAAAAACTGATTAAAAGTTTCATTCTTGTCACTGTGTTGGGTGTATTAAAGTCACTTTTGTGAGATGGGCGGCCATATAAATTGTTTAAATATATAAATAAAAAAAATAAATAAAATAAATATATGAAAGTATATTGAATAAAATGCTTATGTTTCTCTAAAGTTATGTGACTCATAATAAGCACACTTTAAAAAACGCCAAATTTCCTCGAATTGGTGGGATTTTGCTTTTTTTTTTTTTTGTTGAAGTTTAAAGGTAATAACTTTTCTGCAACTTTTAAGAGTTTTTCCATTATGAATGTGGACTGTTAACTTTTTCATGTTTGGGATCCTTCTTGATTTTGTGGATATAGCGCTATGTTACAGCCTTTGCATTAAGATAAGAAAAAGTTTCTGTATATATTTTCACCTACAGCAGTGGTTCCCAAACTTGGCAACTTTAAGACTTGTGGACTTCAATTCTCAGAATTCTCCAGCCAGCTCTGCTGGCTGGAGAATTCTGGGAGTTGAAGTCCACAAGTCTTAAAGTTGCCAAGTTTGGGAACCACTGACTTACAGTGTTCTCACATATATTATCTTTGGACTACTAGCTGGAGCTGATGGGATCTTAAGCTGATGGGAACACTTTTGGGAGAATGTTGCATGCATATCCCTTGCATTGGGTTGCATGTGAAAACATGCTTTAAAAAAGATTGGTATTTTTTTTTTTCAATTCAAAGTTAACCATTGTTGGAAATTTGAAAAATCTGCCTGAGGTTAAAAAAAGCTAAAGAAGACGGATACTAAATAACCCATTACTCTGATTGGGTTGTAGAGTGGCCGTTTTATTTCCTTTCCAAACTAGAGCACTTAAATAATTACAGTTTGAATGTATATCAAATGTCTTCATCTTTTTGTGTGCATGGTAAGATGTTAGCTTGAATGTATTCGATCTGGATGGGTTTAATCCTACAGCATTCAAATCTTTTTATCACCGCTAGACATAAGCAATTTTAGTGAATAATTTTGTTCCATGCAAGAATCAAAATGCAATAGAAGCATTTTTAATGTTAATATCTTTGGAAACAGCCCCAAAGTCTTTTACAAGGTTAACATAAATATGCATGGCTTTTCTAGAAGCCACTATAAGAATTTTGTTTAAAACTATAATAATTGTTCAGGTTTATTATACGTTTGGCCATCTGTTAAATACCTACACGTTTGAATGTTGAGGTGATCTGGATTTGTTAGCACCATTCTTGAGTGATACACCGAATTCCTTTCCAAACTAGAGCACTTAAATAATTACAGTTTGAATGTATATCAAATGTCTTCATCTTTTTGTGTGCATGGTAAGATGTTAGACAGTGGTTAGAGTGCAGTACTGCAGCCACTTCAGCTGACTGCTAGCTGCAGTTCGGCGGTTCAAATCTCACCGGCTCAAGGTTGACTCAGCCTTCCATCCTTCCGAGGTGGGTAAAATGAGGACCCAGATTGTTGGGGGCGATATGCTGACTCTGTAAACCGCTTAGAGAGGGCTGAAAGCCCTATGAAGCGGGATATAAGTCTAACTGCTATTGCTATTGCTATTCTGCACAAAATGTTCTTTTATGCTATACTTGTTTCCAAAGATTAAAAGTCACATCACTGTTCTTCCTTCCCATTTTGGAGCAGCAGCAGTGGAAATGCAAGCACATCTTAAATCTTACACCTTTCAACAAAGAGGTACAGGTAATCCTCAACTTACGACCACAATTGAGCCCAAAATTTCTATTGCTAAGTGAGATATTTGCTAAGAGAATCACTGCAGTTGTTAAATAAGTAACACGGTTGTTAAGTGAATCTGGCTTACCCATTGATTTTGCTTATAAGAGGGTCGCACAATTAGTGATCCAGGACACTAATTGCCATAAATATGAGTCGTCAAAACGCCTGAATTTTCCTGCAGCTCGGCGGGAGGGGCTACAACAGGGTTTAGTCACAGCCTGATTGGTCCAGAGACTGAGGGAATTTTCTTAAAATCACCATCCTTCCCTATTGGCTCCCAGTTTCCGCTCAGTCTCCTGGTCAAAGCACTGGTTTTTGGCTCCTTGAGAGATTAATATTTGTTATAAATAGTTATTTAATTTGATTAATTGGTTATTCTAAATTAAATTATCGGACTGCCGGCCATTGAAGCTGCTAGTCAGTCTCACAAGGAGGCAGGGCTCCCGGTCCTTGCTTCTGGGCCGAAGGGGCTGGTCCGACTCCTGTGTGTGCAAGGGTGACGAGCTCCCATCGCAGCCGCGATTGTGAGAGGCTAAGGCGACAGGTAGGCAGAAGGACAAGATCGTCCTTAGACCAGCAGAACGCGAGCTGAGTCGCTGGGATTTTCCCAGACGTGCCTGAAGCTCCCGCACCTTAACAGCTAGCCGCGGTGGGGGAAATTGGGCGCGTCATTCTAGCCTCGCCGAAGCGTCTCATACAGCCTGTGCAGCAGCGTGACCACGCGGCCAAGGCAAGTGGGAGCAGCGCTACTAAACGACTCACTGAGAGGCTTCCACCTCAGAGTCACCTTACTGGGCGGCCTATTTCTCTCCGCCATGAGGCGTGGTGGCCATTTTGGAGCAACCTCGTGGTGCCGACCTCCGCAAGGCCTACTTTGAGATCAGCAGCAGGAGCTCCTCCAACCAACATTGAGGCCGGAAAGGCTTTGGGCCAACTTCCAAGCAGACCAGCCACGTGAGTGAGGCATGGCCTCTACAAGCACCGGGGCGGCGCAGGACCCTGAGGGGAGCAATGGGGAGGAGAGAGGAAGGCCAGGCCAGGTTGAGGCCTAGGGCGATGACTTCTAAGCTGTCTGCGGATCAGCGCCCCTCCAGGGTCACAGAGATGAGCTCCGCAGACAGAAGGCCTTGGAGAAGAGAGTGGCCAGGGCTGAGAAACTATCTCCCCATGTTCGACCCACTTCTCCACACAGGTCTAGGTCTCTGGTGAGACCCATTCCTCCCCCCTCTCCCTCTCTTCCTAGAGGTTTCAGCCCTTCGTCCCCTTCACTCTCCCCAGCCAGACGCAACAGGCAGGTGGCCTCCCCTTCTCCGCCTATTTCCCCTGGATCATTTAGGGATGGGGATGGCGAGCCTTTAGATAGGGGATTCGGGAATTATCTACCTCCCTCCCTCCTAGCCCCACAAGGCCTGTCTTCCACGCGACCCTCGGAGAAGGACCTGGAGGATTTAGACCTACCTGAGAGCATCAGGAGGCTTATCGCCTCAGCAATATCTAGAGGCATCACATCGGGGTTAATCCAAAGGGACCAGTCATCGCAAAGGGCTTCTAGATCCCTCTCTGATAATAGACGCCACAGGTCTCCTTCCCCGGCCCGGGGCTTAGGCCAGGCCAGGGCTCATTCCCCATCGGTGGTCAGCGAGGCCTCTGCTTTGGGGGAGGGTGCTCACCCAGAATTAGGCTTTTCAGATGATGAAGAAGCTATTCCTTCAGATTCCCAGGCCTTTCCAGGCCTCTTTACACCTCTGGCCTTCAAGCCCCTATTACACAAGGCCAAGAAGACTACTCAGATTGGCACTGGGGCCCCGCCAGTCTCTCAACAGAGGGACCCAAACCTCGCTATGTTTATTAATCCAAATACAGATAAGGAGGAGGTGCCAGCTCCACCCCTTTTCCTAGAGGTAGTTCAGAACCAATGGTCCCGGCCATCTTCCTTGCCCAACCCAGGAAGCAATGACCACCGCTTCTACAATGTATTTATCTTTTGATAAACTTGGAACTCTTATTAATTTCATGTTATGAGATAATATTTCTTGGAGGTGGGAAGTTGTTTTTATAGAAAAACCCCATCTAAGTACATAAACTTTTCATTATGCAGTCAAAACTAATTAGGAAAAGTAGAAAAACCTCTAGAGCAGGGATGTCAAACTTGTGTCGTCACGGCGGTGTCATGTGACATATCGGGACTTTTTCCCCCTTTACTAAACCGGGTGTTTTCGAGCCCAGTGTGTGACATCTGACTCCTTGGGCCGTGAGTATGACAGCCTTGCTCTAGGCACCTTTGTAGTCTTAAATTTCTACGTAGGTCTCTCCCCCATTGAGTCTGCTAAAGAAAAAAAAAAGTTCTAATAAAGGAAAGGAGAAGCGTGGCACGACAAAACCGCGCTCGACTAAAGCGCGCCCGATTAAACCGCGTCGCTGACGTCATCAACAGGGCGACAACAGCCAGCGCGGAGAAAGAAGGGCGCTTTAAATAGCGCTTTGAAAGCAAGCTGATTCAAGTTAAGGTAAGGGTTAGGTTAAGGGTTAGGTTTAGGGTTAGGTTAAGGGTTAGGTTTAGGTTTAGGGTTAGGTTAAGGGTTAGGGTTAGGTTTAGGATTAGGTTAAGGGTTAGGATTAGGTTTAGCATTAGGTTAAGGGTTAGGTTTATGGTTAGGTTTAGGGTTAGGTTAAGGGTTAGGTTTAGGTTAGGTTTAGGGGGGTTAGGTTTAGGTTTAGGGGTTAATTTTAGGTTTAGCGTTTACAGCGTGCTTTTTTCTCCGCGCTGTTGTTGCGCTGTGATGACGTCAGCTACGCGGTTTCGTCGAGCGCCCTTTAGTCGAACGCGGTTTTGTGGTGGAACCAAGGAGAAGTGCTTCAAATCATATTTACTCGATAGAAGGTAGGTGCATCCAGCTTTGTAATAATCACATTTTGGCAATTTTTTTTTAAAAAAAACCAGACAATATTTATTGCCACTTGTCCTTTTAACTTCAAACCATTCTATAAATTGAAAAACGCATGCATAAAAAACAGTAAGTGTCTCAAAACAACATTTAAAGCATAACTGGATTTCATTGAGGGCCGCATCTGGGTTGCGTTTGACCTTGGGGGAGCTGGGGTGGGTGTGGCCCTTGACATCACCCATGTCAGGGGCGCCTGTGGTGGCCCGAGCACTCTGCCAGCGAAAATGGACTCCCAAGCTCTGTTTTCAGCCGCGGCTGCCTCCTGCAACCCTCCGCCAGCGAAAATGGAGAATTCACCGTTGAGTAACACCATTAGACCACAACGTTGGAAAAACTTGAAAAGCTGATAGGTAATCCATTATAACTACCTGCATGGAATTAGCAACCTAGTCTCATACTAGGTAAGGCGAGATGAGCAATGGGAGATGAAAATATGTAAAGAGCTTTATCTATTTTTGTATCTTGTATTTTGTAAATCTTGCCTTTTTTTTATATAACTTTCAAATAAGGGAAAAAAAAAAAGAGAACCAGGTCATCCCCTGAAGAGGAGAATATGTAAACACAACAACGGATAGAGTGGATGGAGGGAGGAGTAGAAGGAAAGATAGGAAGGAGAGGAGAAAGGAGAGGAATAGGAGAAAGGGAAAGGCAGAGGAAGAATGGGAGGGAATGTAAGAGTAGGAAAGAGGGGAGGAATGGGAAGAAGAGGGGAAGGGTAAAGGGGAGGAAGGGGAAGGAGAGAAGGGAAAGGAGAGGAGGAAGGAAGGAAGGAGAGAAGAAAGGGGTAGGAAGGAGGGAGGGAAGCAAGGAGGGAAGGAAGGAGAGGAGAAGAAAGGAGGGAAGGAAGGAGAGAAGAAAGGGAAGGAAGGAGGGATGTAGGAGAGAAGGAAGGGGGAAGGAAGGAGGAAAGAAAGGGGGAAAGGAAGGAGAGAAGGAGAAAAGAAAGGAGGGAAGGAAGGAAGGAGGGAAGGGGAAGGAGGGAGGGAAGGAAGGGGAGTAGGAGAGAAGAAAGGAGGGAATGTAGGAGAGAAGGAAGGGGGAAAGGAAGGAGAGAAGGAGAAAAGAAAGGAAGGAGAGAAGGAGAAAAGAAAGGAAGGAGAGAAGGAGGGAAGGGGAAGGAGGGAGGGAAGGAAGGGGAGTAGGAGAGAAGAAACGAGGGAAGGAAAGAGGGAGGGAGGGAAGAAGAAGTAGGACCGTTGTAAGATAAGATGGATCTATGGGATGTTAAGAAAGCAATCTTCAAGTATATTGTCAACAGTAGGGAAAAATTGTTATAAATACATATTATTAATAACAGTTATGAGATCATATAACTGTGAATGTATATATGAAATTGATAAAATAAAATAAAATTATTTTTTTAAAAAAAATGGAGTTGGGAATTCTGCCTGTGTCCTTCATGAGCTCCGTTTTTGACAGTGACAGACTCCTGCAATCCTCTGCAGTGAAAATGGAGTTGGGAAGGCTGCGTGCAGCCTATTTTTGCTGGCAGACGCACCGCAGGCCGAACCTTCCCTGTTTCCAGAGTGGCCCCGTGGGCCAAATATAAGCACCCCATGAACTGAATTTGGCCCTCGGGCTTTTGAGTTCGAGACGCCTGCTTTAAAGAGTTCAAAAGTCTTATTTATTTGGAAGCCACTACCCTTCATGTCATCGCATTACAGGAACTAATTTACATTTTAAATACACCCCCAACAATTAATATACCCATTAATTTGTTGCTGGAAAAAAAAGATGCATTTGAATAATTAATCACATTCAGGAGCTACAGTAAACTTTAGGTAGTTTTTCATTTCAGGTTTTCATGTGATTTTGGCATATTCCTATCAATGAAAGAAACCAAGAAAAAATTCATTAGATTTTCAGGAAACCTGGCTCCACAGTGCAGGTGCCAAATATTAAGCACTATAGCTTGGAATTCCACAATAACTCTCTACAAAAGATTTGATACATCAACATAGATTTAGAAAAATCTATTTCCAAACCTGATGGTTTATAACTTAAACTATAAGCTGAGGTGGCGCAGTGGTTAAATGCAGCACTGCAGGCTACTTCAGCTGACTGCAGTTCTGCAGTTCGGCTGTTCAAATCTCACCGGCTCAGGGTTGACTCAGCCTTCCATCCTTCCGAGGTGGGTAAAATGAGGACCCGGATTGTTGTTGGGGGCGATATGCTGACTCTGTAAACCGCTTAGAGAGGGCTGAAAGCCCTATGAAGCGGTATATAAGTCTAACTGCTATAAAGGGGTTGCCACTAAGAAGAGGGAGTCGAACTATTCCCCAAAACACCTGGGGGTAGAACAAGAAGCAATGGGTGGAAACTAATCAGGAGAGAAGCAACCTAGAATTAAGGAGAATTTCCCGACAGTTAAAACAATTAATCAGTGGAACAGCTTGCCTCCAGAAGTTGTGAATGCTCCAACACTGGGAGTTTTTAAGAAGATGTTGGATAACCATTTGTCAGTAGTAGTGTAGGGTTTCCTGCCTAAGCAGGGGGTTAGACTAGAAGACCTCTGTTGGAAAAAATATATCTCTGGGTTTAGTTCCAAGTGGAAAAAGGCACTGGATTCATGAAAGTTGCTTGGAAAGAAGGTTATTGATGATGGACAGGACCACATGCTTTGAAGATCTTGAGGAAAGGAAAGGGCAGAGATGCTGAGAGTCCCTGGGTTTTATGCCCTCTCTTGGGCCCCGCCTTGGAGCTTTCTGTTCCTGTGTAAGAAATGTATTCTAATTGGTGGTCAGACTCCCAGGGGGGCGGGGGTCTTAGATAACTGTAGGCTGTCTGTCTTCCAAGCTTGGTTGAGCTGTTGTTGGGTGATGATGTAATGACAGGGCTTTGGGATTCCTATTATGGCTCTGCCTAAAAGAAGTAGATCTTTGTTCTGTAGAATAGACTGGCTCAGGCCTTAATGGCCCATTGACAAAGGGTGGGGGGGTGAGTTTGGTTCCACCACAAAACCGCGGTAGACAAAAGCGCGCTCGACGAAAGCGCGTACGTGACATCATCACAGCGCGACGAAAACATCGCGCTGTGAGTGGTAAATGTAAAATAAAAGAGAAAACCTTACCCTAACCCCCCCCAAACCTAACCCTTAACCTAACCCTTAACCTAACCCTAAACCTAACCCTTAACCTAACGCTAAACCTAACGCTAACCCTTAACCTAACGCTAAACGTAACCCTAACGCTTAACGTAACCCTAACCCTAACCCTTAACCTAACCCTAAACCTAAACCTAACCCTTACCTTTATGTGAATCGGCTTGCTTTAATTTTATTTTTATTTCAATGTTTAATTTTTTTCGTCACGCTGTGATGACGTCACGTACGCGCTTTCGTCGAGCGCGCTTTTGTCAACTGCGGTTTTGACGGGTCACGGTGAGTTTCTGCCTCCCTTTTAGGTGAAATATTCTGTCCTTTTAAGATTTCCGCAAATATCTCATTTTCCTAGGAGAGGGTGGGTGCTAACTTCCTATACCTCCAAGGGCCCTTCCAACTCTGTTATTCTATTCTAAATGTGCCATCTATTTTACATATTTTTGCTAACTAGCACCTTTTAGCTCTGACTTTGATTATTCGTGCAGTGAAGTAGTAAAAATTACAATCGAGTTATATTTGTACTTAAGCTTCTTAACAAGTTTTTAATGATTTCCTCTAATTTTTTGTAGTACATTTTGCATCATACTTTTAGTGTCAAACCTTCACTGACCGGTAGTTTGAACCATTCCGTATGTGCAACTCTTTTCAATACAGATAACTTTTAATTTTAAGTGGAGACTAATATCATCTGCTTATTTTTAAAGAGATATCACCATTACTTGGTGATTCCGAGGTATAAAATCAGAGAATAGGGCCAAGTGAAAAAGACTTCCTCTTATAGCCAGGCATTTGTAAGAACGTTACTGCAAATCTGAGCAAATCTGTAATATAACTCTTAAATTACTTATATATTACAATATGGGATTCTTTGTGCTTTGTTCAAGTTGCACAAAAAAATGATGTTACTGTATATACTCAAGTATAAGCCTAGTTTTTCAGCCCACTTTTTGGGCTGAAAAAAGCCACCTCGGCTTATACTCGAGTCAGTGAAAAATTTGCCCGAAATGGAGGAGAAAAAGGGGCGGGGCCATGCCGCTGGGTGACACTCGTGAATGGCCCGGTGCCCCTGTGAGTTTCCCCTCCCTCTGTGTCAGTTTGCCGCGCAGCGCGCACCGCACCATCCCCCCTCCTCACGTTCTAATGTAATGCAGGGCTGTCTTACGATTCCCCTTCCTCCCCCTCCTGCCGCTCTGCAACGATGTCCCACCTCCTCCTTGTTATGGCAAGCAGCCACATAGAGATGTCCCACCTCCTCTGGTACAGTGATCCAATGATAGGAATCACTGTGCCGTGTGTCATAGGAGGCGGGACATCGCTCCCGCGGCTGCACGGGACATCATCATCACAGCGGGACATCAGCATCATGAGGTGAGTGAAGTATTTCATTGAATACACCGCTAGTTTACTGTTTTTCTTTGAAATAAATATTCAAAAACATTATTGGTATCTATTTTTATTTTTGAAATTTACCGGTAGCTGCTGCATTTCCCACCCTAGGCTTATACTCGAGTCAATAACTTTTCCAGTTTTTTGTGGTAAAATTAGGTGCCTCGGCTTATATTCGGGTCGGCCTATACTCGAGTATATACGGTAATCACTGTACTTAGTACAAAACTTAAAGAGGAATCTCCTTCTAGCTGAGTATTAACAAAGCTTTTGGTCTTTAGCTAAGTTACTTTAATCATTAATCTTTGTTTAACCCTTTAGTAAGGATTGCACAATACCGTTCGTTTTTCTGGTTCATACCACACAAGTATTACATAGGTATGTGCTTAGAGTAGCATTTTTAAATGCTTGAATTACTGTCAAGTATTATTGTCAAAGCCCCTGTGGGAAAGAGCACAGGTGAAGGGGGGGATGGCGGGACCACCATCAAGGTGACAATGGAGCACTGGTGACGGGGGGTATCGGGACCGCTGCAGCAGTGAAGGAGGTAGCCCAGCTTAGAGCCGAGGTGGCGCAGTGGTAAGGGTGCAGTACTGCAGGCCACTTCAGCTGACTGTTATCTGCAGTTCAGCGGTTCCAATCTCACCGGCTCAAGGTTGACTCAGCCTTCCATCCTTCCGAGGTGGGTGAAATGAGGACCCAGACTGTGGGGGCGATATGCTGACTCTGTAAACCGCTTAGAGAGAGCTGAAAGCCCTATGAAGCGGTATATAAGTCTAGCTGCTATTGCTATTTGCAGCGGGTGTACCCAGTGTTTAACCATTTAAACAGTGGTGTGTAATGACATACAGCAATAAACATACTATAAAACTATAAAGTGACAGTTAGTAGTGAAGAGTGTAAATGCTATCAATAAAAATAATGAGTTAAACCGGCATCTGAAAGTTGGAGTAAAGGAATGTCGACCTGACTTTGAGGAAGATGTGAGAAAGCCTAGTAAGAAGGGAGAAGAGGTTATCTAGTCCAAAAGAGTAGGAGAAAGAAACTCAACCCTACTTTAATATTGTTTGGCAAAACAATATTAGTTTATTCTAGGGTAGAGATAAAGTTCATCAGGCTTTCAAAACCACCATTCCTAAGTTCCAACATCATTGAACCAATGGTGGTTACAATTGGCCTTCAGAGTTCAGCCTTCTCAGCACTGCGGGGCCGGCGGTGCCATCTTGCTTTTCAGTTCTGTGCATGCGCAGAACATTTTTAATTGCACTGTGCATGCTCACAAAGTGCGCATCAAGTGTGCGCATGAAGCATGCACATGAACGAACCGTCAGTAGTGTACCACTGATTAGAGAGGTCAAGAGAAATGCTCAAAAGAACATGTAGCCAGCAATGGATCGATGCCTTCCTCCAACAGCGGAAGCAACAAGAATTTAAAAGGAAAGTGCTTTTTTTTTAAAAAAAAAAAAACAACTAAACCCCATTTTTCCTGGATTCATGATATTTTAAGCAGTAAGCAACATGGTGGCAGGGGTGAACTGATCCAGCTCATGTTAGGTATCCCCACGAATTAGCTGCTGATGCTTTCTATGTTTAGGTTGATGAAAGAAATGTCCTTCTGGGTTCAGCTCCAAGTCGGGAAAAAGACACTGGAGACATGGAGGCTGCTTGGAAAGATGGTTTATTGTTGGACAGGGCCACATGGCTTGAGCCCTGAACAGAAAAGGTGATCACATGCTTCAATGTTGGTGGAGAAGAAGAGAAGGGCCGAGGGAGGGGCTTGCTAGGCTTTTTATAACCTGTTTAGTCCCACCTCTCTGTTTCCTGTTCCTGTGTAAGAAATGTATTCTGATTGGTTGTCAGACTCCCGTAGGGCCATGCAGGGGCAACTCTCTAGGCTGTGTTTTGAATCCAGGTTTGGTTGAGTTCTCAGATGCCATGTGGTCAGTTGAGTAAAGGGTCAATATTATCATGCCTTTACTCCCATCCTCTCTGGGGCTGCAGTGGAGAAGTCTTTATTATGTAAAAGGGACTAGCTTGGCCTTCTTAATGGCCCATTAACAGTGGGGATGGGCAGGAAGCTACAGGCAACTATTCTGTCTTTTAAAACATGTTTCTTTCTTTTCACATCCAGAGAAATATTCTGCCTTTTCAATATTTCCTAGGATATTTCATTTTTTCTGGGAGAGGGCTGGGTGATAACTTCCCACAGAGTCTAAGCTGTATAAGCTATTAGCTGGAGTCTAATATTCTTTTGCTCATATAAATAAATATGGTGTGGAAGGGGGATGGGAATTGTTGACAAGGCATCTTGCCAAAAATTCCCCTTTGTCTTATTTGTACCCCTTTCCAAATTAAAAGGTGGACAATTTCACGTTGGAAGGGAAGGGGAGAGAGTGTCTTCCCTGTTTATGGAGCAGACTTGTGCCCTGTGATTCAGTCCCCAGTGTTTCATTTCTCTTTTGCTTGGAAGAGATTTTCTCCATTTCTTCAGTGCTGTGTGTGTGAACTTCCTTGTCTAGCAAAGGAATTCAAGTGCAGCAAACTTTCCATAAATGTTTAGATTTCGCTTGGCTTCTTCAAAGCTGAGAGCAGTAACTCGAGAAGGAGGCTAAGCAAAGTATGTGGCTATTCTAGAGAAGTTGTTCGAATTGCAAACTGTAAATTAGGTTTAATGCTGGATCGGTGGGGTGGGGACTTGGGGGGGCGGGGGGGGGGGTAGAGGCACAAGCAAACATTGCCTGATGAATGCCAGCAAGTAAATTTTTCTTGGAGGCAGAGTTTTGGATATGTGGGAAAATGCCTTTTTGACCAGGGAAGATGAAAACAAATGAATAAACAAAACAAATGTCTGAAAACCAAATAGGATGCAGTAGATCAAAGGCTCGGTCAATTTACAAATGCAATAAACCCATAATGGAGAAAAGTAACTCAACATGGCTCAACATTTATCCACCTGGACTTTTTGCTGTTCATTTTGCAATTGGAATGTAGATGGGTTTGTGCTAAGACAGGGGTTCCCAAACTTGGCAACTTTAAGACTTGTGGACTTCAACTCCCAGAATTCTCCAGAGCTGGCTGGAGAATTCTGGGAGTTGAAGTCCACAAGTCTTAAAAGTTGCCAAGTTTGGGAACCACTGTGCTAAGGTTTCCCTTTTTGTTTTAATCTTGCATAGTTAAAAGAGAAACTCCAAAATTATACACAGTTCATCACCACTCCCACGAAAAAAACTCCACCACTCTTTTCTTTCTTTCTTTTCCTGTTCTTTTGATGAAATGAATTGAAACAGAGGTGGGTTCCTGCCAGTTCGCACCTATTCGGTAGAACCGGTTCGTCAAATCTACCGAACCGGTTAGAAGAGGTTCCACCAGTGGACCCGGAAAGCAGGCCACACCTACAGAAGAAGTTCCGAAATTTTTTGAAACCCACCACTGGTCCTTGGATAGGATTATTCTACACTATCATGCTCCTATTTTATAAAACTCAGTGCCTCTGTGAAAGGTAAGGATGACTACTGCGTTTGTGGCGCAATCAGAACATTGCGTGTGTTGAAGTTGTTTTAACGCAAACCAAAGATGCCTTTTAAAAAACAAGTTTACATCCTATTCTTATGCATGCCAGTGCTGTGTGTGAGGTCATTTAAGGTGGTTCTGACAAGTGTCGTCGGCATCTTCATATCCGGTCACATAGGCGGCAAGCCACTCCCATCTGGTCACATGGGCGGAAAGCCACTCCCATCTGGTCACATGGGCGACAAGCCACTCCCATCTGGTCACATGGGTGGCAAGCCACTCCCATCTGGTCACATGGGTGGCAAGCCACTCCCACAAAGGAGGCCACACCCACAGAGTAGGTTTCAACACTTTTTGAAACCCACCATTGAATTGAGGGAAACATGAAAAAGAAGGAAAAACCCACTCCACAACCTTTCGATATAGATGAATCTATGGCTTGTTTCTGCCCTGATTCCTGATGGGGTAAAATAGTAAATGGGGGGGGGGGAACAGATCCATAGTCATCCTATCCATTTCAGCATATTCTAGTATCTTCCTAATTACTTAAAAGAAACCGAAGAGTCGGACTATTATAAAATGTGGAGTAGAAGGTCTGAGTGGCTAGAAAATAGAAGCCAAAAGAAGAAATAAAAGTTATAATCAAATTATTGATTATAATATGAAGAAAAATGGGACAGGCCAATGGGTCGTGTAATAGGTCTTACATTTGGCAACAGCGATACGCTGTAGTGGCCAAATTCCTGTTTTTCCTGAGCAATGGGTTCTCCTCAGAGTCCTTTGGTTATTTGTGAGCAAGGCCTCCTGATCTATCACCTCCACGCACGCCTGTTGCTTGTGCAAGGACACGAGGCACCCTTTCTTAAACTTTCTTAAACTACAAGCCTGTTTCCCTGTCCAAAATAGCTCTGCATTTTAGTTCATTTTCGATAGCAAATTACCGGAACCTCTGCGGCTCACACCGATAATCTGTCGCACCCAAGGAATCCAGAAAAGCAGATGTCCAAGAAAGAATTTTGAAAGTGGGTTCTCCCCACCTCCCCACCTGACTAAACAGCTTTTCTGTTTCATTGCAGATGAAACAGATGCTACGGTAAGAACCAGTGGTGGGTTGCAGGCGGTACACCCTGGTACGGGCGTACCAGTGTCTGCCCGGAGCACCGGGTACCGTTCTGGTACGCTGGTCCGGAGGGCCCACCCGCCTGCCCATTGTCCTTACCTGTCTTTAAACTCTTCTGTGCTTACGTGCACGGCGCATACAGCGCCTGCGTGACACTCCGCCAAGCAGTTGGAGCATCGTGGAGGCGTCGCTGGAGGGTAGAACGCATACATGTGCTGCGTGCATTCATGTGGAGGACGCCGGAACCCACCACTGGTAAGAACCGTAACACTTAGCAAAAAGCTAGAGCTTGCGTTGTTCCTTTTCCTCTTCCCTCTTCATCCTTTGTGTGGTAACATACAAGCCTGAAACACACACACACAGACACCGTAATGTACTGCTGATAAGCCACCTTGAGCAGTGGTGAAATTCAAAATTATTTTACTTCCGGTTCTGTGGGCGTGGCTTGGTGGGCATGGCAGGGGAAGGATACTGCAAAATCGCCATTCCCTCCTCACTCCTGCGGGAAGGATATTGCAAAATCTCCATTCCCTCCTCACTCCTGGGGGAAGGATATTGCAAAATCCCCATTCCCTCCTCACTCCTGGGGGAAGGATATTGCAAAATCCCCATTCCCTCCTCACTCCCAGGGGAAGGATATTGCAAAATCTCCATTCCCACCCCACTCCTGGGGCCAGCCACAGGTGGCATTTGCCGGTTCTCTGAACTACTCAAAATTTCCGCTACCGGCTCTCCAGAACCTGTCAGAACCTGCTGAATTTCACCCCTGACCTCGAGGCTTCTCTTTAATGTAAAGCACAAGGAAGAAACCTTTCCAATAAACAAGCATTTATAAGGCTCCAGTCGTATGAAAAGATCCCCGGTTTTGCTATTCACCCTGAAGAGTTCCCCAGCAGTTCTTAATGGCAGAACAGCTTTGAAATGTACTTTTCCCCTCCATCTCTTGAAAGGACAGTGGTGATACAACCGTTATGTAAAATGCCCTAAAAAAAACGATTTTCTCCACTTTCGTCCCACCCTGGTACACACCGTCCTTTATTACATTGTTTTAATGGGCTAGAGTAATGTTATGATTGCATTTTAAATTTTCCCCTGAGTAATGACTTATGCTGGGGTGAGCCCTGTGGATTGTAGGAACACAGTTTATTAGGATTGCATAATTACTTAACACTTTATATGTTCAAAGCAGTCCTTCGTAATAGGAAAGTTTATTTTCATGTTGCAGGTGGAAGACTGATCACTCATATATTGCTGAAGACTGCTGCACTGAGGGGGGGAGGGGAATCACAATTTTTTTACTTATTTTGATTTAGCGAATTTGTATCTTCTTTTCTACTATCAGTCTATGTGTTCTCTCTCTCTCCCCACCTCTCTCCAAATTTATCTTCCTGACAATCAGAGGTGGTATACAGCAGGTTCTGACCAGTTCTCCAGAGTGGAAATTTTGAGTAGTTCGGAGAACCGGTAAATACCACCTCTGACTGGCCCCGCCCCCATCTATCCTCTGCCTTCTGAGTCCCAGCTGATTGGCAGGAAATGGAGATTTTGCAGTATCCTTCCCCTGGAGTGTGGAGGGAATGGAGATTTTGCAGTATCCTTCCCCTGGAGTGTGGAGGGAATGGAGATTTTACAGTATCCTTCCCCTGGAGTGTGGAGGGAATGGAGATTTTGCAGTATCCTTCCCCTGGAGTGTGGAGGGAATGGAGATTTTGCAGTATCCTTCCCCTGGAGTGTGGAGGGAATGGAGATTTTGCAGTATCCTTCCCCTGGAGTGTGGAGGGAATGGAGATTTTGCAGTATCCTTCCCCTGGAGTGTGGAGGGAATGGAGATTTTGCAGTATCCTTCCCCTGGAGTGTGGAGGGAATGGAGATTTTGCAGTATCCTCCCCCTGGAGTGTGGAGGGAATGGAGATTTTACAGTATCCTTCCCCTGCGACACCCACCAAGCCACGCCACACCCTCCAAGCCACGCCCACATAACCACTAGTAAAAAAAATTGAATGCCACCACTGTTGACAATCCTATAACCCACAAATCTGTAGTATTAAATAGGCCGATGTATGAGAGTTTAACCTATGCCTTTTATGCTTCAGTTAAAGATTTGTATCTTAATATCATCTGGAAAGTCACCATTTCTGTCTTAGGCTTGGCCAAGGATACTTCCAAAGGGGCATCAAATGAATAAGCAGCTAGTTGTTTGTTTGTGCCTTTGAGTCAGCTTTTAATCCCTATTGACTGCCTAGACTTTCGTCCAGGGGTGGTTTTTGGCAGTCACTACTGCCGGTTTGCTTATGGCCATGCCACGCGCACTTGATGCGTACTGCATGTGCAGTGCAATAAAAATTGTTCTGTGCATGCGCAGAAGCAAACAATAAGATGGTGGCACCTACGGTGCTGCCCGGAGACCTGGTTCGGGGGTGTGACAGGCCTAGGTCACTGCTGGTTCCAACGACCCAGGCCAACAAACCACCATCAGTTCATCCAAACCAGTCTGAACCGGTAGGAACCCATCACTGCTTTAGTCCCTGACTTCTTAGCAAGGTTTTTTTCTTCAGAAGTGGTTTGCCCTTAGCTGCTTCCTAGGGCTGAAGGAGATGTGCTCTGACCTCCTCCTCCATCCAGTAACGAATGCCGAGACAAACTTAACTGGAATGTCCTTTAATAGCAAGACACCGAAACCTCGGTGGTTGAAAGCCAAGCAAAACAAACAGATAAGGAACTTGGCAGCAACTCAGACAAACTCAGGCAGCAATAAACACAGATAAGGCTTGGCAGCAATCCAGCCTGCCAAGCTCACAGTAATGTCCTCCGACATTCAATCTTGCGTTGACTTCTACAAAGAAGGTTGTGTGCAAAAGTAGCTTTTATAGTCCGGAGAGGAGCCTAATGACCACCAGCTGTGTACAATCACCTCCTGTAATTGCTTAATTGTTCCTGACACCTAGTAGCTCTTCGATGGCGTGCATCCAGGAACAACTCACTACTGGCCTCCGGCTCACTCTCCCTTGTCTCCTTCCCACTGGTCTACGACTCAGGTGCCTCCTGGTGGCCAACCAGCCTCTCTGTGCCCTGCTCAGAGTTGGAACCCTGTCCAGGGTCCTCCACATCCTTCAGAGCCAACTCAGAGGGCCCCTCGATGTTGGAGTCTGGTGGCAGTTCCAACGGCTCTTGCTGGGCCACAACAGAGATGGATTGGCCCAAGGTGACTGGACTGGCTTAATGCCCAAGCCTAGGACTAGAATTCACTATCTCCTGAGTTCTAGCCTTGTGTCTTAACCACACTGACTCTCTCTTTGAAGGTTATTTGTAAATAAATAAATCATCAAGTCTGGGTGTGGGAAAGAGAGGGGTGTATGCATCTTCCTTCTTTGTTTGGTTTATAGACTGTAAATCTGTATTTCTTATTTATATCCAAACTTGTCTTTTGAAGCTGGCTCGGTGCCAGAAGGTCACTTTCCTTTTGTTGTTATGTATTCCAAGGGATATATCAGGATGCATTTTTGAAGTTGACCCAAATCATGAAGTTGGACTGTCACTGCAGTCATCTTTGCTTAGTACAGGAATCCAAATTAAAATTTCTCCCATAGATGTCTACCCTGCAGGCATCCGGTAAGGCGGAGTTTACCACCTCTTACATCACCAATTGCTTCCTAACATTGAATAATATGCAAATCTTAGCCAGAACAAAGCTACCATT